>NC_058403.1:159724316-159736612 GCF_002201575.2 Neomonachus schauinslandi
CGAGGAGGGGCGGGAGCGCGGGGTCTGCGTGCGCCCCCCCCCCACCCCCGGCCATCGCCATCCCCTGCGCCCCGCCCCGCCCTCCCCCGGTGCAGGCGGAAGGCGGCGTCCTGCCGGGAGGAGCCCGCCCTGGCTGGGTGAGCTTCCCCAGGGCTAAGGGGTTGACAACAACGGGGATGATAAAACAGTAATAATAATAAAAGCAAACACTGACCGAGTGCTGACTCCGTGCCAGACTCGGTTCCCAGGTCGCTACTGGTATAATCCCCGCCGCAAATCCGTGATGTTAGCTAGCTCTTGTACTGGCCCCATTTTACAGCTGAGGAAGCGAAGGTAAAGAGAGGCGCTCCCATTGCTGGTAGCTTTTACTGCTAGTAATCTAGCGACCCCGATGGGCCATGGCTTTCGGAGGGCTTGCCGTGTGCAGGCAACTGACGCACGGGATCACACCACATCCCTATAAACCCTCCCCCTGTCACAGAGGAAGACAGAGTCTCGGGGAGGTGAAGTCACTCGCCCGCGAAGACGCAGCTGGTTGAGGGGCAGCGTCGGCCCTGGAACCCCGAGCGTGTGAACAAACTCAGCCGTGATCACTACCAGCCATTCCTGAAGGGGCCTCTCACCTGTCATTTGGCATCACTTCCCCTCATCCCTGTCCCTAGATTGAGTAGGGCAGTTCTGGTCTGTGAGCACAGGGTGATGGTTCTGAGGCTCCACCGGAAACGTGGCTGCTTTGCCCAAGATCACTCAGCTGTGCAGAGGAGGAGCCGGTGGGAAAGCGGGGCTTGGGACTCAC
The DNA here is from genome assembly GCF_002201575.2 of Neomonachus schauinslandi. NCBI lineage: Eukaryota > Metazoa > Chordata > Mammalia > Carnivora > Phocidae > Neomonachus > Neomonachus schauinslandi. The sequence goes on from NC_058403.1 coordinate 159,725,113, forward strand.
CCACTCACTCACCGCACACTGTCTGGAGCCTGTTTCCTATCTCTGAACTCGGGTGAAAAGCCACTCGCGGTAAATGTCCTCTTGTAGATTTTGGGTTGGCCACCTTGCCAGAGACACCTGTCTTCCCTTCCTGCCAGGTGCCTGGTGGTCTTGCCATCCCCTCTTGATCCGCCTGCCCTGCCCATCACAGACTCTGGAGTCGGGAGCCCTTCTGAGGGCTGGGTACCATGCCCACTTGTTCAGAAGCCTCCCAGTCTTGGCCCCAGCCCGCCCTGGAAAACCCTGCTTCCCTCCCCTGCCATGCAGACCCCTGGCCCCCGGCCCAGCCTACAGAGCCCCTGGGGCTTGTCAGAAACCTGGATCATCGAATCTGATGAGGCAGATCGGGGAGGGACCATACAAGGTCACACAGCAACCAAGAGGCTGAGGCCATTGTCTTCCACCTGGAAGGGACTGGATGTGGGGTTTCTGGCTTCCCCACTCCTGAAGCTGGCCGTGCGGCCTAGCGGTGTTGCCCAGCCTCTGGCTGCTGGGACATGAATTAAGGACCAGCCTGGGGGTCAGCTGGGGCCCTCAGGGACTGGCCCCGGGCTGACTGGGGTCCTCTGTGCACCGATATCTTCCTCCTCCCACCACAGCCTTGACCCGAGAGACCTCACTCCTTGCTGAGGCTGTAAGGCCGTAAGGTCTTCTTCCTGTGTGACAGGGCTGTGCCAAGAACTCCTGAAGTGGAAGAGGCAGTGTGGCAGGTGAGGGACCCTCGGCCAGGCAGGAAAGGCCCTGAACGTTATCCGTAGTACTGGCCAAGTGCCGGGCGCCCAGCCGGCCAGGGACAGAAAGCCCTAGAACTCGGACTCAGGCCTCTGCCTCCTGCTGTCCTTCCCACATTGTCTGTCCCACACAGTGCAGATGTCTCCCAGGCCTTGGGCGCTCTCTGTGTGATGGACACATGTGCCCTCTGTGGACTGAACAGGTTTTGGGTTTTTTGTTTTTGTTTTTTTTTTTTAAGTAGACTATTTTTTAGAGCAGTTTTAGGTTCAGCAACACTGAGAGGAACGTGCAGAGATTTCCCATCCCCTGCCCCCACCCATGCACAGCCTCCTCTGACAGACTGGTGCCTTTGTTGCAGTGACATGTCACTGACATGTCATTGTCACCCAGAGTCCATAGTTTACAGGGAGGTTCACTCTAGGTGGTGGACGTTCTGTGGGTCTGGACACATGTATAAAGACATGGATCCACCATTGTGGTGACATATTGAGTGGTTTCACTATCCTAAACATCCTCTGTGCCCAGCCTAGTCTTTCTTCCTTTTTTTTTTTTTTTTTAACTGTATTTCTCCATTTACAGAATGCAAATGACTTCACTGGGGTTTCTGCCAACTTTACAATCATGCCTGGAGGTCCCTTCCTTATGATGCCCTCCCATTCCGGGGGTCACCAATGCTAAGAACACGGGCTGCATTTCCTTCTGTGCATTTTGTATCTGCGTAAACATAACCACTGTGTGATGACAAGGGCTGGGCACGAGAGGTCCCAGGAGCCAGTTCCAGAAACCAGCATTGACTGGAGTGCCTAGTGCGTGCCTGACCCCACTGTGCAATTTCATCCTCACAGCCACCCTCACAATTGGTATCTCCAATTCACAGATGAGAACACTGAGGCTCCCGGGTCCCAAGGACAGCAAGTGTCAGAGCTGGGCTTGCAGCCCACATCTGACTGAGCCTGACATCTCTGCACTTTGAAAAGCAGACAGCATCTTGGTCTCTGAGGAATTCCTGTCTTGAATCGTGGCCCTGGGGGTGGAGACTCTGAGCCAGCATGGAGAGAGCCTGAAGACACAGTTTGCCTCATGCCTGAGCCCCTAAAGGTGGAGTGTGAGGCCTCAGCAGCCTAAAGTGTGGCCCCTACTCTTGTTTGGCATGGCTTTTAGGAGACCCAGGAGCCTAAGCCTGGGAGGGAAGGGAGGGTCGTCCCAGCTCATGTCCACAGGACAGATGTCAGCAGAAAGTGTACACCCACTCAGAGGAACGCACTGTCACATTCTACACACTCACATATGCACACCCTTACCCTCATGACATTCAAAGCTCTCTCCTCACCATTATCCCGTTTAGGCCTCCAATCAGGGCTGCCTCCTACAGTTGCCCACGCTGTGCACTGCACAATTGTAAGAGGCACGAGTCACATGGACTGTGATGTGAACAGCACCCCCTGGAGTAATCTAACACAGTGGCCCTGTTCACAGTAACCTGGGAGTGAGCCAAGGAGACTTGGCCCATTTTGTAGCTAGTGGAAACTGAAGCTCAGAGACAGCCAGTGACTTACCCATGGGTCAAAGAGTGAGTCAGTGGTTGGAACAAAATCTATGTCATCCTTTGTCTCCCTTCCCGCAGGCATTTCACAAAGAATTCTTCTTTCTTTCTAAAATTTTGATTTACTTTAAAAAACAAATCATTTTTAAGCTTCTATTTTTGAAGAGGAACCCTATTCACGTGATATGGAATCTTAAGGATATAAAAGGGTATAAAGAGAAAGCTTTCCCCATCTATGCCGACCACCAAGCAGCCAGGGCTGCTGTCCTGTGTGTCCTTCCAGAGATAGTCTATACACCTTTCACACAAGTGGGCACATACAATGCTCTGCGCACCTTGCTGTTTTCACGTTATATGTCCTGCAATATATTAGAACACTTCAGGCTGTGGGATTCTTTCTTCTACCTGTGAACAGAATTCCATCATGTGGAGGCCTTGATTGCTGCTTAAGCAGGACCCACTGGTGTTCCCTCAGGACACTTCCAGTCTCGCTCAAGCAAACAATGCCAGATGTTCCCCCCTCCTCCTCCAACGTATGTATGCTTTGGTAAATCTGAAAACACACCTGACGGGTGCATTCTTCATTTCTTTAAAATCAGAATGTTCCGTTTTTGAAACGAAATTAAAACACCATGAAAGGACACATCATAAAATACAAGAGAAGATCCACATTGCCCAGCCCTACTTCTAGAAGTGACCGGTAGTTCATATTATTTCACGGCCTGCTCATGTGGCTTAATACATATGGTTGGTTGCAAAACCAGCCACAGTCCCTCACACCTCCTTGTCTCCTTGTGCTTTCCCTTGTGGCTTGGCAGGTCCTCGCACTAAGAGTCAGAGGCGGTTTCTCCCTACCTAGAATCTGGGCTTGGTCCTATGCCTTGCCTTGGCCAGTAGAATGTGGAGGTGAGGGTGTGCCGGTTCCAAGCCTAGGCCTCAAGAAGTTTTGCCTGCTTCTGCTAACTCTTTGGGAGCCTTGCTGCCCCATGGGAATCAGCTCAGGCTAGCCTGCTGGAAGATGCGAGATGCTTGGAGCAGGGGAGAGTCATCCCAGGTGCCCCAGTCAAAGGTCCAGAGAGCCGCTCCTGGAAATCTAACCTGACCTCTCGGCTCCAACCCTCTTGCCTACCCCATGCCAGCTTCCCCAGCAAAATCAGAGCCCTCCATCCAAACCAGGGGCCAAGTGTAGGGACCTAGGGGGCTCTACGGAGGAGAGGGGGATAGGGCTTGGAGGAAGCCAATATATTCCTGCTCAATTTGTACGCCAGAGAGCAGAGGCCTTTCCGAACGTGTCTTTGGGAGAAAAGTTGTAAGACAGACATCAGAGACTGCCCCTCATCACCTCCCGCCTTCTCTACTTGGTCTCTCATTCACTCCACACACTTTTGTTGAGCACCTACTATGTACCAGGTGCAATTCTAGGTACCAGGGATTCAGCCGTGAGTAAAACTGACATATTCTCTGCAACTTACATGCTAAATGGATGAGACAGCAAATAAGCATTTAAGCCCACAATTATATAATATGTCAGGGAGTAATAAGTGTTCAGAAAGAAATAAAGCAGGATAAAGGGACAGGGGTGAGGGGATAGCCAAGGAAGGCCCATCCAGGAAGAGATGTGTGAGCAGACACTGGAACGATAACAAGGAGTGAGCCCTGCAGACAAGAGGAGAGGCATTCTAGGCCGAGCGGACAGCACATGCAAAGGCCCAGAGGCAGGAGTGAGTGTGCAGAAATCTGGAGAAGCAGCCAGGAGGTAGGTGTGGCCGGAGCAGAGTGAGCAAGGGGTGCGGGGAGTGGGGAACAAGAAGAGAGGTATCTCCTGTCACTCTATTCCCTCCTCCAATCCTCAACACCCCCCCTCCCACCATCTGCCAACTGACCGCTGCGTCCTTTTTCCTCTTGTACAAGGCTGGTCCCTTCCCCCACGGTCTGGATCCCATTTAGCCTTTCCTGCCTCCTCAGATGCCTCATGCCTCACTCCAGCCTGAGATTCTTAGCACACATCGTTCCCTCTGCCTCCAAGTCCGCCCCACCCTTTTTCATCTGGCTGTGCTTTTCAGGTCCAGGCAGGCCCTGCATTCCCTGAAGGCTTCTCTCGTGCCCCAGGCTGGGTTGGGGGCTCTGTGGGCTCCTTCAGTTGCCTGAGCTTCCACCGTGTGGTTCTGACTCATTGGCAAGGTCATGAGCTCCCACGGCCTGGAGAATGTCTGATTCTCCTTTGTGTCCCCAGTTCTGAGCACAGGGTTTGGCCAGGTGTGCAGATGACACTCCGATGGCTTCAGGCTAAGACCTCTGGCTCCCCAGATCCCCTTTCGCACTGTCTCCGTTGCTTGTCCCCCTGACCTGGCACAGTTTGGTCTCAGCCACCCTGACCTACTTGCCGCTCACTAAGCCGATCTGGTTTTTCCTATCCACCCCCACCATAACAAGCCACTCCCATTCCTGTCTTCTTAGCCCAAATCTCCTCCATCAAAACCAACTGGAGCCTGTTTTGATTGGAGCAGCACAAAGCACACCAGACTCAAGAAACAGCTAGACAGATGTGCTGTGTGATATCTGCCTGGCCCTCAGCTTCCTCATCCATTGGCTGGGGATGCAGTGGTACCCACAGGAGTAGGAAGTGGATGGTGCGTGCCTGACCTGTCTCCTCCCTTTGGCCTTGGCCTCCCTGAGGTGCTGAAGTTCTCTCCGATCCCTCTCAGTGCCCAGAATGTAACAGCTTCTCAGCAAATATATATGAAAGTATAAAGAGATGCCATACTTTATGGTTTCCATTGCACAAACATGATTGTGTTCTGTCCTCAAAGCGATTCTGACCAGCATCCTGTCATTTCACATGAGCCCACTCTGGCTCCTGAGCCAGGAAGACTGAGTCAGGAGGTGCTTGGCCATCAGCTATGGCAAGACCCCTACCAGACATTCAGAGAGGTTGTGGGATCCACCCAAGGCCAGCCCTTGAACCCTGATCCTTAGATTCCAGGTCCTAAGCTCAAAACCCTTGCACAGTCCTGAGTCCTCCCTATGACACTCTGAAGTGAGCAATGATATCGTGCCCATTTTATAGCCCAGATAGCTGAGGCACAGCTTGGGAGCGGCAGAGGCAGGACTTGCCCCCGAGTCTGGGGACCATCCCTGTGCTCTTCACACAACTCCATACATAAGCTGATTGGTAATAAATAAGGAGAAGTTTTCTTCTTTCCCTCTCTTTCTTTTGGCCCTTTTCCCATTTTTGAGGACTCGGGGTAGCAGCTGTGCTGGAAAGAACAGAACACGCAGTGCCCAGCAGGAAATGCCAGGCACAGGCCGGAGGTGGGAGGTGGGGGCTGCAAATTGGTCGGCCCCTCTGAGCCTGGAGCAAGCCTCTGAGTGCGGCCCGTTGTTCTGCTGCCTATACACTTGGGAAGGTGGAGTGCCTCACCAAACCCCACTACCACGCCCACCCCCCACCCCCCCCACCCCCGCCCCGCGCAGCCGCATGTTGACCTTGGAGCTGGGGTGTAACTCCAGTCACTGTTTACAAATGGAAAGTGGCTGGAGTCCCAGGGGGGAAATACTGCCCTGTTTGTGTCTTGTCGTCTGTCGTTGGTGTCCCCAGGCCTTAGAACTGGGTTAGGGCTGTGAAGGCAGGGATGGTCTTAGGGTTTGGTTACTTCTTGGCAAGAGGAGGTAGGATGTGGGCATCCTGCAGCATTTAGCTGATACTCCCAACCAATGCTAAAATCATGGTCTTCTGCTTGGGAATGCTGCCTGGACACACAGTTAACACACGCACACAGGTCTGCGGAGCCCCAAAGCCGAGGAAATCCTGCATCTTGTGAAGCATGTAGTCAGCACGTACTCTATGCCAGGCATGCACCGGCCACAACACTGGCTAGGGGTGCTGTGGGTGACCTTGGCGTGCCCCTTAGCCTCCCGAAGCCTTGGTTGCCTCCGCTGGACGGAGGAGATAATGATACTTATCTCACGATCCGGTAGGCAAGGAGCAGGATGCACACCGCAGCCTCGAGGGGGTCCATCCCAACTGCCAAAGTGCTGGTCGGGAACTGAAGCCCAAATAGTTATGTGAAAATTAAATAATTTGGCTCCTCCAAATCTTAGGAGATTTTTGTCAATTTCATGTCACGGACTGGATGGAATTGGAACTAAAGTCCACATGTCTTTTGAATGAATTACATATAGGAAAAAGAAAGGAAGGAGCGCCTGGGTGGCTCAGTTGGTTAAGCGTCTGCCTTCAGCTCAGGTCATGATCCCGGGGTCCTGGGATCGAGCCCCACGTCAGGCTCTGTGCTCAGCAGGGAGTCTGCTTCTCCCTCTCCCCCTGCTTGTGCACTCTCTCTCTCTCTCTCTCAAAAAAATAAATAAAATCTTAAAAAAAAAAAAAAAAAGGAAAGAGAAAAAAAGAAGAAAAACAATTCATGCTGATTACTCATAATAGCTAAGGTATGGAAACAACCTAAGTGACCATCAACGGATGAACGGATAAAGAAGATGTGGTGTGCATATACAATGGAACATTATTCAGCCACGAGAAAGAAGGCAAGCCTGCCATTTGCGGCGGCTTGGATGAAACTTGAGGGCATGATGCTACGCCAGATAACACAGATGGAGAAAAACAAATACTGTATGATCTCACTTGTATGCAGAATCTAAAAAAAAGTCAAACTCAGAGAAACAGAGTAGAGTGGTGGTTGCCAGGGATTGGGGGTACGGAAAATGGGGAGCTACTGGTCAAAGGTGCAAACTCCCAGTCCTAAGATAAACGAGTTCTGGGGATCTAATGTACAGCCTGGTGATTATAGCTAATAATACTGTATCACATGCTTAAATGTTCTCACCACTAAGCACCTTAAACTTACACAATGTCATGTGTCAATTTTATCCTAAGCTGGAGGGAAAAAAAAAATGAAGGGAAAAAAGGAATGCATGCTGAAGTATGTAATAAACCATCAAGGAAATGATAAGGCAAGATGAAGGAGTGAACAAAATACTTCCTCCTAGCCCGGCCTTGTCCTTTGACTCTCTTAAGGGTGTCTTTTGATGTTGTTAATTTCAATCAAGTACAACGTGTGTATTCCTTCTTTTCTAGTTAGGGTGCCTGTCTCCTGTTGGAGAAATCCTTGCCTCCCCAAGGCCAAGAAGACTGCCTCCAATGCTCCATGCTGCAGTCCATCATCCGCACTGGATCATTTTTATGCACAGACTGGGGTAGAAGGTCAAGGTTTGTGGTTTTCCATAGGATGTCCAGTCATTCCAGCATGACATGTTGAAAATCACTCCTTTCCCCCACTGAATTGCTGTGGTGCTTTTGGGTAGGGAATGCTACCTAGCAATGAACACAAGAAGCTGCTGCCTCACACGACAGCGTGGCTACAGTCTGTAGATATTACAGTAAACGAGAGAAGCCAGACAAAAAGAAATGTGCTGCACGATTCCATTTATGGGACGTTCCAGTGACAGGGTAATGGTGGATGCCTTGGGGTGAGGTGTCACCTGGGAGGGGGCACGAGGGATCCTTCTGGGGTGTGGAAATGTTCTTTATCTCCACCTGGGTGGTGGCTCCCCAGGTGTCTACAAATGAAAACAAAATCAATGAGCTGTGCCATTAAGAACATTCTTTTAAATGAGTGCGCAGACAGTCTCTGCTTGTATGCTATATGCTAATTTAACAGAATGTTCTTGGGAGCGTCGGGGAGGAAAAGCTGCATTCAGACAGGGTGTTCACTGGGGAAGCTGTGAAGAGGCTTTTCAGAGCTGGAGAGAGAAAAAGAGAAGCAGCCCCTGGAAGCTGGCTTGGTTCCTAGCTGGGCCGTGCTGTTCCCCTGCGGGACGTAAACAAGCTCCAAAAACACTAACCTCAGCCGAGGTCCCTCTGGGACAACGAGAGAGTGAGACACAGCAAGGCCACTTCGCAACTGTGTCTCAGCATAGACAAAACAGGGTCCCCGTGCCACCCGCAAAACACCAGGCACCCCCTCTCCCTGGGCCTCTCATCCAGCTAAAATAAATATGTCTTTACCACTTATCATCTTTATCATGTTTTTGGCCGCCCCTCTCTGTAGACGACATGGATTGAGATCCTCAGGCGCACAATTGCTTCTGCCTTCTGGCAGTATCCAATCTGGTGAGCCCCCTGCTACCTGAGGTCCTCCCCTAAATCACCCAGCCAGAGCCCAAATCCTATAATAGGTTCTTTCTAGCACTCTCTACAGAGAACCCACAGTCCCCAGGAGTGTGTTCTCCCTTGCTGCAGTGAGCAGCAAACCCACACTGTTTAACTACAGGTGGCTCGGGGTGGTCTGGCTGGAGGGCATCTACCAGACATTTGACCAGACAATTGACCGAAGTCCTGCAGAATAATCAGGTGTTTGCCATGCCTGAAAAAGTGATCTGAGCAAAAGGCATAGCTGAGCAAACACTCTTGCAGAAGGTGGAGGGACCCTGTTTGTGTATAGGGCTGGGGTGGGGGGATACAGCAGAGGCAGGCTGGGGCCAGAGCATGAGCGTTGAATGCCAGGCTACAGAATGGCGCTGAGACCAGGGTGAAGGGCATGAGGCCCAACCCTGGAACAGTGAGCACCTCCTTCAACTCTGCACCCTAGACACCTCACTCCCCTCACTCAGATCCCGACCCCACCAGAGTTTCTGGAGCTACCTCTAATTCGGGGCCAGACCCAGCAGTTGGCCAGGACTCAGTCCATGGGGACATCAGTGGGCAGGGCTGTCACCAGTGCCATCTCGACGTCCAGCCCTTTCTCCTGCTATCTGTGGTAACTGTTACTAGCCTTCACCTTGCACCACACACTGTCGCCCAAGCTCCTGGCACAAGAGTCAGTGTGGAATAGTGGGCAGCGGGCCTCCAGCCTCCCACCCCTGATTGCCAACCCCCCAGGGCTTCTTGGCCTCTGCCCTCGGCCCTCCATCCCACCTCTAGGCCCCTCCTGTCAAAGACCCGGCCTCTCTGGTCAACTTAAGGCTCAATTTGGGTCCTCTCTGACCTCTGGCTCCTGGAGGCAGGCTTCGCTTTTGGGATCTGGCCACACCTGCCTGGCTTTCTTTGACCCTAGGGCCTCCGTGTGGCTGACCCCTGACTGGTAAGCCTGGAATGCTGGGGCTCAGGTAGTCTCTGTTCTCAGCCTTACGTTTTCTTTGGGTGACCTTACCTTCTCTGCTGGTTCCTATGACCGTGAGACCCCCAGATCTCTCCCCAAGTCTCCAGACCACTGAATCCCACCGTAAGACAGATGCCTTCCCTGGAACCCCCAGAACTCCAAATACCCATCTCAGGCTGGGTTCTTGTGTCCAAGATTCATGCTCCGGGGATACGATGGAAAGAACTTGCAGGAGAAGCTGGTAAGGGCACAGGGAAAGCAGGATCTGGAAGGGAAGAAGCTGAGCAAGGACCCCACAGAGAGCAGCTCTGGCCTGACTCCCCAGTTGCTCTGGAGGGTAGGTCACATTGCGAGCCTGCCACGACTGGAGGCAAGGTGTTTGGGCTTGCATACCCCTGCGCCCATAGTCCGGGGCTGGGCTCCCCGCACGTGGCCATTCTGAGCCATAGCAGCATCCAGAAGGAGCCTGCCTAGGAGGAGATGCAGGAGCAGAACCGGCCAGGACACAAATCCCATCCAAGCGGGTGGGGAATAAAAAGGGATGGGAGGAGACCACACCCATTATCATCCCCCCAAGCTACTCCCCCTTCAGGATTGTCACCTCCACAGGTAGCAAAGTCTTGGACCCAGACCCAAGAGCAGGAACCACCCTCCGGCCCAGTTCAGGTCCGTTCAAGCACCTGGGCCAGCTTCCCCTCTGTTACCCCTCTGTTACCTGTGCTGGGAGGTGGCACAGAGAAGCCCAACCAGGCCTCGACCCAGGAACCCCTGGTCTATTAGGAGTCCCTGATACCAACAAATGACAGAGGGAGAGAGATGCCATCACTCCTGCATTGCTACTCCACCAGGGGGTGGGACTCTGAGGCGGGGGGCCTGAGGACAGTCAGTTTAGAATCGGGCGGGGCAGGTGTGGTGGGGGCGGGGAAGGCGTCACAGAATCAGGAGGCATTGATCAAGAGGTGGAAGGGATGATTGGGCAGGAGGTAGGGGGGCAGGATGAAGCCTGGTTTATACAGGGAACAACACTGGTTTCACCAAGAATTCCCACAACTTTATCCACATGCCGCCTGCACTGTTTTCGACCTAACCATTTTCTCTAAAGAACTCTCATTTTTTAAAAAACTTAAATAAGTTTATTTCAAAAGGAAATTTCATATTATTACCTCAAGTAGAAAGTGATATCACTTTGCTAGAAAGAGAGGGGGTTTCCAGGAGGCAGCTGGACACATGGGCTGGAGCCTAGGGGAGGGGATGTGGACAGGAGATGCACATTTGGGGTGATCAGCCTGTAGCCTGAGGAGGCTACCAAGGCCTGAGCCCCAGGGCACCCCAACAAGCTAGGGAGCAGAAGAAACCCGATTAGAGAGCTCCATGGACTAGAAGCGGAGGGCCATTCTGCAGCTGGGCAGCTCCTACAGCTGGAGGTGTGGGGAGCTAAGGGAGAGGGGCTGCCAAGGAGTTGGTCCCCTCGCAGGGAGCCTGGAGCACCTGGAGAAGAACGTACAGCCCACCGTGGATTACAGAAGCTCCATATCAGATTCCTCCTTTAGGACCACAGCCTCAGCATTTTGCTATAGAATGCTTTTCCTACCTCTCCCATAAATGTAAACTTTCCTTTAAAAAAAATGTTTTTTAACGAGAAAAAACAAATGATGATTGGTATCTTTCCAAGGGATTAAGTAACTAAAAACCAGCTTTTACTTGATGCAGAAGTTGATATCTTCAATACATCCCTTTCCAAAAATAACAATAACAAAACAAAACAAAACACAAACAGGGTATGTTGGACACCAAAGTAGGAAAGTTTCCAGAAAAATAAAAAAATATTTGTCTAAGGGTTAACAACCAAACTGACACCCCCCTGCCCTTGGCTTCCACACTCTAATCAGAGCTAAACAATGGAGTGAAGACAAGCCTGTTTTCCCTGAGGTACAGGCCCATGTCAGCAGATTCGTCAGTGGGGTGTCTGATCCTGTCCAGCTTCATGCTCCTGGGCTGATGCGCAAAGCAACTCTACTAGCTGGTTTCCTGCTTTGAGTTTGGAGCATCTGTGCTGCGCCCCTTCCCCCCCCCC
>NC_058403.1:159736712-159775767 GCF_002201575.2 Neomonachus schauinslandi
CCCCCCCCCCCCCCCCCCCCCCCCCGGGCACAGTAGACGGCCCACTCTTCCAGGAGACTCCCAGGTCTGACCACAAGGAGCTGGTCTCAGTGGACTGTGGTTGAGGACTCCTAACTCCTTGGGCTGGGTCAAGGCTCTTCCCAGCCTCCCAAGACTCCCTTCAGACTCAGCCCTTCCCTACATGCGACTGGTGGTTCCCCACCTCTCAGCCTTAGCATAGGCTGTTTCCCTCCATCCCGTACACTCTGACTGCCACTCCCCCCCAGTCTCGGCATACTCAAATTCTCACCGTCTCCCAAGCCAAGGTGAGCACAGAATCCAACTGACCTGCCACAGTGTCCCCTTTCACTTTCGTAAATACGTATCCTGGCTCAGACAACAGATTCCTTAGTCACCTGACTGAGGCCCAGCTCAAATGCCTTCTCTAGGAAGCCACCCCTGATTTCCAGAGCGAGGTCTTCTGTATCCTGAACTTGCACAGCCCTGAGTCCCTCTCCTGAATATATCACACACACTATGGTGGGCACTCTCCCCTGCAGGCAGGCCTCTCTTCTCGGCTAGGAGGAGGTCTCTTTATTAAAATACGGTCTCTTTATTAAAAGCATTTACAAACATAGTATTACAGATTAGATTGTGTCCCCCCAAAAGATACATTGACGTCTTCACCCCTGGTACCTGTGAATGGTATTTGGAAATACTCTTTGCAGATTTAAGCAGGTTAAGAGAAGGTCATTTGGGTGGGCCCTAATCCAGCATGACTATGTCCTTATAAAAAGGGGAAATTGGAACACAGAGACAGAGACAGAGACAGGGAGAACGCTACCGTGTGACCGGAGTAAGGCATCCACAAGTCAAGGATGCCGAGGGCTGCCAGCAAACACCAGAAGCTGGAAGAGGCGAGGAAGGATCCTCCCCTGAGCTGTCAGAGGGAGCACGACCCTGTTGACACCCTGCTCTGGGACTTCTAGCCTCCCACCCTATGAGACAATCCGTTTCTGTTGTTTTAAGCCACCCTGTTTGGAGTATTTTGTTCTAGCAGCCTTAGGAAACGAATATATACAGTAACTCCTCTTTTTTAAGTAACTGCTTCGTTGAGATACAATTCATATACTATAAAATTCACCCTTTTAAGGTGTACGACCCCATGGTTTTCGTATATTCACAGAGTTGCGCAACCATCACCACTACCTGATTTTAGAACGTTTTATCCACCCCCCCACCCCCTCACCCCCGCCCCGCAAAAGAAACACAATACCCATTAGTTAGCAGTCACTCCTTATTCTCCCTCCTTCCTCAGGCAACCACGAACCTGCTTTCTGTCCCTATGGCTTTGCCTACCCTGGACATTTCATACAATCTGCAGCATTCTGTGACAGGCTGAGCCACCCAGGAGTCCCACAAAATAATAATTGTCAAGAGGTTGGACACCTGCAACTTTAAAACCAGCCAGATTAGGGGCGCCTGGGTGGCTCAGTCATTAAGCATCTGCCTTAGGCTCAGGTCATGATCCCAGGGTCCTGGGCTCAAGCCGCTAGCTGAGTTGGGCTCCCTGCTCAGCGGGGGACCTGCTTCTGCCTCTGTCCCTCACCCCGCTTGTGCTCTCTCTCTCTCAAATAGATAAATAAAATAAAATAAAAATAAAAATAAAATCCAGCCAGATTAACAAAAATAATCTTTCTGATTTATGAAGTCGGTATTATGGTATAGAAAGTCTTTTTTTTTTTTATCTTGCTGACGCAAAGACAGGCTTTGAAAACAAATTTCATTGACTTTGCACCAGTTGTTTTCCAACTGGACAAAGGTTTTTTTGACAAATCAATTTTATTGTACAGTGTGCCTTAAAAGTGGAGAATCAGGTGAGGGCAACTCTACCCCAGCCCTGACACCGTATTAGCCCAGTGACCTTGAGAATGTTTGTTATCTTCACTAGGTAGCAGTTTGCTTAACAACAAAGGGAGAGGTTAGATAAGACCGAGAGCCCGAGATCCTCAGCTTCTCCATCAAGCTAATCTCTGTACTCGATGGTGCCTACGTGACTGTTGGTAGACAGGGAGTCCTCTCTTTTGGTCGGAAACCTTCACCTCAGGCAAGGAGTGAATGTCAGATTTACCATGCACACCTTGCTCGAACTTGGAAGTGCAGACAAAGGGTTAATGTCATATTTAACCATCCAGAAGGACCCTTTCGGGGGACCTTTGTTGCCTAGATAAACTCAGAACCAAGTTTCTTAGCCTGTGCAGGTACCTTTGGCAGAAGTTTCCGGGTGGGGATGGGATCTGGGAGTGGCCCGGGGATTACAGATGAATTAGCATTTCTTTCCCTGGCTCATTACCGGTAGATAAAGGCGCCTCCTGCAGCTCCCAGCAGGTTGGGAGCAGGAAGTTGGGTGGTTTGGGCAGCAGGAATCTGGCTCCACAAAGGCCCCTGAAAAGCCATTGTTCCAGGGCTTAACAGGGCCCTTCTGTTGGCAGGTCCCTCAGGTCTCAACTGGAGCCAAGGTCTTCACCCAGACACTGATAAACAACACAGTCGGTGCCAGAATAAGCTTCATCCACTCCCCTGCCAGCCGGTCACTCCCCTGCTCCAGAACCCTCAATAACTCCCTGTTGCCCACCCACACTCTGCTTGGCACTCCAAGCTGACCACAGTCCAGACCAATTACCTGGCTAATCCTAATGCCCACTACTTCTCAGTGGTTTATGTTAACCAGTGTCCGTCCGGCATCTAGTAGGAGCCAGCCACTGGGCCAAGCACTATGTGAGCTCTTGTTTCATCTTGATGGGCATTCTTAAAGAAGTTTCCGTCCCCATTGCGTAGATGATGAAACTGAGCCCAGGGCAGCTGAATCAGCCTGCCTAACGCCTCATAGCTAGGAAGCCAACCAAGAGCCAGTGCAATCCCCAGTTGAGCTCTCCCTTGCTGCCTGAGGTTGCGCCAGATACCAGTAACTGATGTAGGAAAGGCATTAGGGTTCGAAGCCGACGGCCAAGAAAGAATTCTTGAGACGTCTTTGGTGCAAAAGGTGGTTTTTTTTGGTTTTTTTTTTTTTTTAAAGATTTTATTTATTTATTTGACAGAGAGAGACACAGCGAGAGAGGGAACGCAAGCAGGGGAAGTGGGAGAGGGAGAAGCAGGCTTCCCGCCGAGCAGGGAGCCCGATGCGGGGCTCGATCCCAGGACCCTGGGATCATGACCTGAGCCGAAGGCAGACACTTAACAACTGAGCCACCCAGGTGCCCCAGTGAAAGGTGGTTTATTAAAGCACGGGGACAGGACCCCTGGGCAGGAAGAGCTGCAGCGGGGTCATGAGGAATGGCCCATTATATACTTTCAAGTTGAGAGGGGGTTAAGGATAGTGTAAGTCTCTAAGGAATTTTGGAAGCAAGGTTTCCAGGCCCTTGAGGGGGCTAGCTATTGTTGGGAAAAGGTCATTTATTACAGTCTAGTAAAACCTTAGTCATGAGACCCTTCAGATGTATATCAGTGGGCCATATGCTTGGGGGGTGAGTGCCAACAGGTATCTTCAGGGGTTTAGAGATAAAGGACATTTCTAAAGGAATTTTTATATGTTAAAGTAGACTTATAGGATGCTAGGGGGGAGGGGGTGTCGGGCTAAGGTTGCCTTTCGACCTTAGCAAAGTATTAACATCAAGGCAGTTGAGTCCCTAGAGGAAGGTCACTCTGTTTCAAGGACTTGTCAATGGGCTGTAAGCAGTAAGGAAATTTAATAATTTCTCTTCTGCTTTTGTTTCCCACATCAATAACCAGTGTGAGCAAGGCAGAAATGGGGGAATTCTGAGGGGGTGATGCTGAGTGATGAGAGGGAGCAAGCTAGGTGACAAGGGGGCGAAGAACATTCCAGACAGAGAGAACAGCAAAGGCCTTCCTCTGAGGCTCTGTTTCCTTATCTGTCAAAATGTGTGTGTGTGTGTGTGTGTGTGTGTGTGTTTGGAAGGTATTACTTTCTGGTTCTCTGATTCTACTTGCATCCTAAAACACCCGAAATTTCTCTGAATCTCCCCGCAGAATCAGTGAGTGAATGTTGGGTGCCTCCTTAAATGTTGTGCCCTAGGTGCCTTGCTTGTCTCACCCCTAGACCTTTCAGGCTGCTGGCTGCAACCACCCTGCAACCTCATTCAGGAAGTAAATAAACAGAATGGCTGAGACTGAGGAGCTGGGGGTGGGGAGGACTGGAACGGCTCTTCTGGCAAAAGTCAGCTGGACCCGAGCAAGGACTGCTCCCTTTAGACAGGGCACAGTCTCTACTACTCCTTACTTATAAATCAAGTCGATCTTACTCATTTTGATCCCCTGCAAGGCCCGGGTAGCAATTTGAGTGTGCAACTCCCAGGCAGCATGTTTCCCAAGGCAAGTGAGGACCCATTATTCTGTTTCTAGGCTACTTAACACATCTTATTGGCTGATTTTCATTCTTCTTCCTTGTTTTCATCATGCTGCCTTTGACCAAAGCCTACCCACGAGGTCGGTGGAAATGCTAACTGCTTCTTTTCCACTCCAGCACACACCCCACCGTGTCCAGACTGCTCAGCTACAGCAAGGCTAATGTTGGGACAAAATTTACTCTTTTTCTCCCCTTTCAACGAATATTTCCCGAGTACCTACTATAATAATAAGGTTAAAACTATCATTCATTGAGCACTTAGCATGTTCCTGACCTTATGCCAAGCCCTTTACTACATGACTTTGTTTAATCTTCAATCAACAGAGATGAGAATCATTAGTGGCCCCATTTGACAGGTGGGAAAACTAAGACTCAGAAAAGGCACAGGCCCTGAACCCAGGTCATCAAATTCCGGAACTTCCACTATTGCCAGCATGGGGACAACCCTGCCCTGGACACTGAGATTGACACAGTCTCCCAGAGCTGAGTGTGGCCCCATCTCCTGGGTTCTCCTAGCAATGGCCCCCTCAGGCCTTCACAGTTCTTGTTTCTCTCAATTGGGTAGTGGCTGCTTTCTGCCACCCAACACATTGCCACATCCTGGATCCCTCTTCCTTTGTCTTCAGGAAGCCTAGGGCCAGGACACCATGTTTCATTTCCCTCCCCCAGAGGGGACTGTCATTGTGCCAGGTCGTGGGGCCCAAATTACTGGTCCAACCACTGTTGGCATCATAACAAGGTCATATCACCCAAATTATGGCCCCTGATGAACACAGATTCCCAGGCAGTCACTGTTCTCAGAAGGGGGCCATGGGCCTAGTATCTAGAGCAGTTCCTGGGCTAGTTTAGAAACCCATTTGAACCTGTAGCATTTAAGGCATCACAGGATCCAAGGGTGGGTTGAACCAAAACCTAGAATCAGGCACCCAGATGCCACTATAACACTCTCTGCATCTCTCATCTGCGTCTTGAGGACTGTCACAGGGCAGAAGTGGGTGACTGCCCACCCAGGATCCCTTCTCATTTAAAAGAGCCCTGATTCAGGGGCACCTGGGTCGTTTAGTCGGTTAAGCATCCGACTCTTGATTTCAGCTCAGGTCATGATCTCAGGGTCATGAAATGGAGCTCCTTATCAGATTCTGCAGTGAGCATGGAGGCTGCTTAGGATTCTCTCTCTTCTTCTTCTGTCCCTCCCTGCTTGCACGCTCTCTCTCTCTCTCTCAAAAAATAAAATAAAATAAACTTCTTTAAAAAAATAAAAGAGCCCTGATTTTGTTCAACAATATACTCAGCTAAATATTCTTTCCCAGCTTCCTTTACTGTCACAATGAGACATAGTTTTGGTCAATGAGCTATAAGCAGATATCTGCTGTGGGTTCTGGAAAAGTTTTTTTTTCTTTCTTTCTTTCTTTCTTTTTTTATAAAAAGCATCAAACGCAGTTGGCCTAGTCCTTCTCCCCTTCATCCTTGGATGAATGCAGATATGATGGCTGGAGCAGCAGCAACTATTTTATAGCCACGAGGGAAAGGCTAGAAAATCACAAAATTCTGGCTCTGACATCACTGAGTGACTGAACTAATGCCCATGATCACCTCCCTCTAGATTTCTTATCATATAACAGAAATATAATTTTATTTATTATGGCACTGATGGCCAGATTCATTTTGACTTGCAGGCAAAAGCCATCCTAATGGAGACAATTGCTGTCACTTTCACTGTGGCTGCATAAATGGAAACATAACTGCCCCTGGCCCCTGAGTTTCACATTTTACAGTGTCTGAACTCAAATTTCTGAGGCCCAAGTTCGGAAAGAACATTCCTGGTTGAGGACTCATTGGCCCGGTTTAGATTGCTTATGCCTGGGCCCATCACCAGTGGCCAAAGAGGGCAGGCTGTGACTGGTCCAGTTGGTGCCAACTCCTAGACCCATCACCCACAGCTAGTCCAGGAGTGGGAGGGGTTCCATGTGAACATGACAGTAAGAAAGGCTCTGGGCAGCTCAACCTATCAGTGTCTGATAGGTCATCCCCAGTCACCCCTTCCAGCTTTCAGCCATTCCACCATGTTTCTTATGCATTCACTGCACGTGCTGAAACTGGGTCCGCCGGCTGGCCCATTGGCACAGCTAGACCCCGGCAGCTGCCTGGCTTTATGTAGTCTTCGGACTCAGCTTATCGGCTTCAAACGTGGGCTCTGCCTCTCCCTGGCCGGGGACGACCGTTTCCCACTGCGGCTCAGTGTCCTCGTCTATGCAGGTGGGAACACCCTGCTAATCCGAGTCCTCTCTTGGCTTCGGTGAGCTTCAGAGTCAGCAGACGGGATTCTGTTCCCCCGCCTGCCCCTTCCTGACTGTGTGACCTCAGGACAGCCGCCTTGCTTCTCTGTGTGTGATGTCCCTGTCTGTAGACTGAGGGGATAATCCTGACCTCCCGGGTTGTGAGGGTAAGAAGACTCATGAGATAACTCTGGTCACACAGGAGGTGCTCAGTAAATCCTAAAAATAAAAATGTAATGGCCCCAAGGGATGTATGAGGCATCATAGGCAGAGGTTCCTGAGACCAGCTGCCCAGGAGGACATGGGGCACCGCGCGGGATCCCGCCCCCACCCCCCCAGCCTGGAGATGCTGCCGGAGCGGTCAGACAGGACGAGCGAAGGGTCTCCGAGCCTGCCACAGGCCCACTGAAGCTCATGGGACCGGTTGGCAGATGTGGGTCAGTGGTGCATGCCAGTCCCCAGGGTGAGGGCAGCAGAAAGCTGTTCTTGTCCATCTGAAGGCTGGCAGCCACCAGGGCCACATCCACATTGGCGAGAGAAACCAAGGGCAGCACTTGGGTCCTTCCATGACAGCTGCTGGCCACAGAAGAGAGGCTGACCTTCTCTTTGTCCCCCCGGGAGATGGGCAGGCCTGGGTGGGTGGACAGTGGCTCCATTCCAGGCGTTTAGGCAAACTTCCCCACACACTTTGAAGTCCCTCCTCAGCTGCAGGCCAGGGGCTATGTGGAGGACAAAGCTTCCTGTCCATGCCAAGCACCTACCTCTGCGCCACCTTCCTGGACCAGGCGCTGGGCTGGGGCTGCTGCGAAGGGCTCGCTCTGCCCTCAGGACACTCACTGACTGGTGGGGGGTAGAAACTATAGGTTGAATTGGAATAACTCTCTTTATCAAGGACCTGCTGTGTGTCAGGCATGGTGGCACATCCACGAACACGCCATTATTGCTCACCATGACCCTAGGAAAGAGGACCTGTTATTATTCCCGTTTTACAGAAAAGGAAACTGAGGCTGGGAGAGATGAGCTGGCTTGCCCAGGGTCACACTGTCACATAGTGGAAAACCAGGATTTCAGACCAAGCCTGTCCAACCCTAAAGAGTGTTTTCTTTCCCCTGTGTGACAGTCTCCAGGAAGCAGGCAAAGAGCCAAAATGGCATCACGGTGTCATGGGAAGCAGTTAGGTTGGGCATCAGAGAACTGCCCCTTGTTCTCCCAAATCCGCACAGCTGGCGTAGCTGCTGCTCGAACAAGTGCACCTTCCCTCTCCCCAGCTAAGCTCTTCAGCCACCTCCTGGCCTCTGTTTAGATGCTGCCTCCTCTGGGAAGTCCCCCCTTGATTTTCCCCAGGTTGTGGCTCCTTTTCTCGGCTCCCACAGCCCCCTCTGTCTGAACCCATCTGTCTGCCTCAGGAGAGTCTAAACTCCAGAGGGCAAGACTATTTCTGTCAAATCCCCCACAATATCTTCAGGGTGTAGCAGGGTGCTTGGCACATATTAGGCCTTCAATAAGTATATATGGAATAAAATAGTTTGACCAACAAGACTACAGACCCTTGTCGGGTGCGGGGGAGAGGGGAGGGAAAGAAACTGCATCTCTGGACGAAGGGGAACAGGACAAAACAGACCCCAGGAATCCCAGGGGTCCCAAGGACTGCCACTCAGGACCCTGTCCCCCACCCAGGGTGAGATGTGTCCCCAGAGCCCAGACCATTGAATTTTTTCCTGCCGACCCACTCTGTGATTCATTCTCAGCCCCTGGAGCACCTGGGTCTACCCAGGAGCCACAGGCCCTGGTGCTAAGTTTAGTGACTGCAAAATGTCCCCGTGAAATTCCAGACAGGGCCAGGGGTCTGGTGGCACATTCCACAGAGCTTCCTTGGGCCCTTCTGCACAGCTCTGGGGCCTGAAGAGGAACCAAGCGTGCTTCCAGTGAATAGCCTGGAAGGGCTAAGTCCTCATCTCAGGGCCTTGACCGGAGGCCACAGAGCTCAAGCATAAAGGTGTCCAATGTCAGAGGAGCTTGGTGTGGAGAGATGGGAGCCGGGGGAGATTTTGAATGACATATGACAATGGAAAGGGGCTTGTCAAGATTCGGGGCAAGCCCCTCTCCCTGCAAATCCTATTGACATATTGGACAATCCATGCTTTCTTGCTGAGGGCTGGGGTCTGCCTCCCTGTGCCTACCTAAGAGGGAAAACTGTCCCAACTCTACCCTTTGGGCCTCAGACCCACCTGTCTCCTGCCCTTCATAGGACAGGACCCCTAGCCCTCTCCCTGCTATGCAGCCTCCTCCACATTTTTCCTGTCTGTTCTGTTCCTCTCCCAGAGACAGACAAAAGACCCCCAACAGGATCAGGTGGAGGAGAGGGTATGAGACATACGAGAGAAGGACCACTGTCGAATCCCCACTATTTCTTCCTGTCTTCTGTACACAGTATAAACTATATATACACCATGAAGGCAGTGAAGGGGATCTTATGTTACCTTAAATTATTGACCTGGATTGAGCTTGTGGCCCATTGAGACCATCAGATCTTGTTCACATGAACATGTTCTCTGGGAAGGCGTCCCCCAGCCTGCATTTGGGCAATTGGTTTCAATCAATTCCTCCTCCACTTGGGTCTTTCCAAATAGAAGAAACCACATCTCCCTCATCATTAATTCAGAAACCCCAGTCTCACTGCTAGACTGTCAGTTCAGTGGAGGTGGGAAGAAGCTGTCAGATCACTACATTCTCCCAAGAACCAAGCACAATAATGTTCTCTGAGGCAGTGAGATGGAGGCCCTTTTCTAGATGTGAAATATATATGTATACATATACAAAAGAAATCGTAACAGTTTAAAGAATAATAATTTTAAAATAATAAACCAAGGCATTAAGTCAACTCAATGGGGAAAGAAAAACACTTTTAACAAATGGGAAAAATAGGATATCAGGGGGAAAAAATCTCAACCTGCTACCTCACTCCATACTCAAAAATCAATTTGTAAATAATAATTATAATAGGAGCACAAGGAAACTTTAGGGGGTGATGGATACGTCTAAGGCCTTGATAGTGGTGATGGTTTCATGGGTGTGTTCTTACCCCCAAACTTGTCAAGTTGTATTCATTAAATATGCACAGCTTTTTACATGTCAAAAACAAATCAATCTGAAATGGATCATAGACTTAAATGTAAAAAGCAGAACCAAAATTCCAGAGGACACGGAGATGAATATCTTTGCTACACTAGGGAGGCAAAGCACTAACCTAAAACAAAAAAAATGTAAAAATTGGATCTCATCCAAATTCAAATTTTCTGCTCATTAAAAGACACCATTAACAAACCTAATAGGCAAGACAAAGACCGGGAAAAAATAGTCAGTGTGTGTATGTGCGTGCGTGCATGTGTATGTGATCTGACAAAGGCCTTATTCCCAGAACCTATAAATAGCTATCAATCAACAGTAACCAAATGCACAACCCAACTGTGAAAAAACAGCAGAAGACTTGAACAGATACAACAAAAGGAGCTATACGAATGGCCAGGAAGGAAAACGGTGCTCGACACCAAGGATCTACAAAATTATCAGAGTTATCATTATCCTCTAGGGTATAAACCCAAGGCAGCTTAAGACCAGATACCATCTCCTACCCCACCAGCACAGCTGAAAGTGTATGAGCTTACAACCCGGAGCGCTGTGCTTTGCGTGTGGAGTTCCGAAGTCTCTCCTGCTCTGCTGGAGGAAATACAGGACGGACAGATCCTTTGGAAAACGGCTGGGCAGTTTCCGATGAAGTTGGGCAGGTAGGGAGTTTTTCGAGTTACCTTAAATGGAGCACACATCCATGGCATGACTCAATCGCTCCGCTGCTAGCTATTTACCCGGAGAAATGAAAACACGGGCCTGCGTGGAGACTTGTGTGAGAATGCTCACAGCAGCTTTGTTCGTGGTATCCAAGACGGAAACAAGCCAAAGTGTATCACCAGGGAAGTGGATAAATAAACTGTGGAACATCCCCACCGTGGAATACCGCTCAGCAACAAAAACGCATGAGCTGCTGACAACGTGGATGAATCTCGAACATCGTGTGCCGAGGGGAAGGAGCCAGACCCAAAAGAGGGCATCTTGCACAAATCCATTTACGTGAAACACTAGGATGGGCAGAGCTAACCTATGGTGAAGGATATCAGGGCAGCAGTTGTCTCCAGGGGGGCAAGGGGTGACGGCAAATGGGTACAAGGGAATTTTCCATGGGTGCTGGAAATGTCCTGTATTTTGCTTGAGCGATAATTATGACAGTGGATACTAGTGTAAAAACACATTGAAGTGAGCACCTAAGATGGATGCAATTTATCCTCTCCTGATTATATTTGCCTTCAGCCAAGTGTATCTTTTTAAAAAAGTACCAGGTATTTCTTTCTATTTTGGGGGGAGAAAGAGTGAGGGAGGGACCGAGGGAGAGAGAGAATCTCAAGCAGACTCCGTGCTGAGCTTGGAGCCGGACACAGGCTGTATCTCACGACCCTGAGGTCACGCCCTGAGCCAAAATCAAGAGTCAGACGCTCAACCGACTGAGCCACCCAGACGCCCCAAAATACCTCTTTTTAAATAAAAAAAAAATTGAAAGAACTCATGTCATCAATAATACTTTTAAATGATAATAGCAAACTATGCATTTGCACTACCTAGCTTAAGAAATAAGCTAGGAGCATCACCATTCTCTTAGAATCTTCCCATTTTCCTCCCTCCCTCAGAGGTAAGCACTAGCTGGAATTGTGTGTTCACTATTCCTTTGCTTTTCCTCTTAATTGTAACACCTCTACCCAATTCCTTAAATAACTTATTCTTTAGTGTGTCTGTTTGGGGACAATCATATATAAATCCCATAGAAATGGGATTGTTCTGTCTATATTCTTCTGACACTTGCTTTTTTCACTTACATTGTGTCTCCGACATCCATTCCTGTTGTGTGAAGCTGTGACTCGTTCGTTATCATGGCCGTATAGTATTCCACTATGGCGTTGTAGCCCAATTGGTTTATCATTCCCCTGTTGATGGACATTGGGTTATCTCTGGTACATATGGGCACAGGTTCCTCTAGGGTATAAACCCAAGGCAGGAATTGCAAGTTTATGGTAAATGCATGTCTTCAATTTACAAAATGATTCCAACTTCACTAAAAATTACTGGATAGTTTCCAAAGTGACCCAACGCAACTCTTTGTAAGTTACACTGTCACCACAAAGTATAAAAAGTCCAGTTGCTCCACATCCTCACCCAACCTTGGAATTATTAGACTTTTAAATGTTGGAAAACGAGGATAGGAATCACAAGCTCAGATGCCTTGGGGGCCACTAAAGCAACGAGTGATTGGGTTGGGGGCACAGCAAGGGAGGTGGGGACTACAGCAAACTGGAACACGTGCATCCTGTCTGAAAGAGGTGGCCTTGGCTCTGCTCCCTGACTATGGTTGGGGGGGAATGCAGAATCCAGGGCTGCCAGAGTTCTGGAATATTCCAAAGAAGCCAGAAACCCAGATTTTTACATGAAATCTGATTTTGAAATGTCAGCAACTATTTCAGATTTGTTTAAAACACTGTATTGTACCAAGTACATTTGTGTGCCAAACCCTAACTAATAGATAGAATTCGTTACAATTCAATTCCACTTAATTTATAGCTATTAGAATTTACTGGGACTTTTTCAAGTGACCTCAACTCTCCATGGCTTAAGTGCGGATGTGCTTTATAGATTGTCATTCCTTATTGGTGGGAGCTCACCATTCTCCCTTCTGATTTATTATTCAGAAAGCTCAAATTTCCAGAAGCTCACTGTCTCAGAGGAACATGGGTAATGAGGTGCTGTTCCGATCTGCTGTTAAGTTCAACCTTATTCATTTCAAGCTACTGGAAGAAATCATCCCCTTCTTCATCACTACAACCTTCCTATAACTTGTTTTCCACTCCGGATGGATTCTTTCAGAATATAAATCAGATGATGTTGCATCCCTTGCTTGAACCCTTCAATCCGTACCCGCCATCCTCATAGACAGTCCAAACTCTTGACCAAGGGCCCTTCATTGCATCTTTGCCACATACTTTGCATCCCCCCTCCCGACCCATCCAACTTCTCAAGCTCAGTCTCAACTCAGGATGTTTGCACAATGCTGTTCCTGTTCATTATCTGCCTTCCCTCTAATTTTCCATGGCTGGTTCATTCTTAGCCTCCAGGTCTGGCATAAATGTCACCTTCCCACAAAGGCCTCCCCTGACAACTTACCTAAATCACTCCCTCTGGTGCCCTCCCGCAGGGCTCCCTGTGGATGTCCTTCTTTGCACTCCACCATCTGGAGTTGTCTGACGCATTTGTGTTCGTGTTGCTAACGACCTCCCCACCATGGGGTCAGATTCTGTTCCCAGCCCTAGGTGTGGGGCCTGGAATATTAGTAGCTTTTGTGTGAAGCACCTACTGTGTGTGGGACCCATGTCCTGGGGGGCATAGTAGGGGGAGACAAAGCATCACCCTGGCCCAGACCTCAGGGAGACAGGACTGAGAAGAGGAGGCTGAATCATCCTTAAAGAGCCACAGTGCTGGGGCGCCTGGGTGGCTCAGTCATTAAGCGTCTGCCTGCGGCTCAGGTCATGATCCCAGGGTCCTGGGATCGAGCCCTGCATCGGGCTCCCTGCTCAGCTGGAAGCCTGCTTCTCCCTCTCCTACTCCCCCTGCTTGTGTTCCCTCTCTCTCTGTCTCTATGTCAAATAAATAAAATTAAAAAAAAAAAAAAAAAAAAAGAACCACAGTGCAGGGCAGAAAACACCATACATTGTGCAAAGCAGGGGCACGGGCCAGGTGTCCTGACACGGCCGAGTTGGCTGTTTGCAGCTAGCATCTATCCCAATTGGTTGCCGTGCGCCCTGACAGTTGTTAAGTAGTCTGATGTTCTTCCCTAGATAGAGGTAGAGGTGAGAGTAAAGTCTGGCAGAGAAGAAACGACTTAGGGGCAGATGAGCACTGGGCACAGGGTCAGAATCCCAGCCCTGTGGTCTTGGGAAGTCTCCTTGTGGACAAGGGATGGACACCCCCGTTCCCAGAGTCAGGGAGAAGTCAGCACCCTCCTATGTGTGAAAGAAGTTGATCGATGCTATGATGCACTGGTGGCGAGTCCTGCCAGGTGCTACAAGGCCTAGAGGTTGGAATGTAGTCTGGGTGGTGTAGGGAGTGGGGGGTGCCTTCCTGGCAGATAGAAGGGAGTGAGCAGGGGCCAGGCAAGCAGCGGGGAGGGGGGGGGGGTGGGGGGGGGGGAGGGGGGATGGAGGAACCGAAATGCAAGAAGGTGCCAGGGTACCCAGGCCTCACTCAGGCCTCATTATGTCCCCATCTGCCCTCTGACAGCCCTGGGATTTAATTTCAATGCCCTCCGCTCAACGCTCAGGGGACTTCCGCTCTGAGCCTGAGATGCTGCCACACGTGTGGGCTTTCCTGTGGGTGACAAGGGGTGCTCATCCCAGTGGATCAAGTGATCTCTCTGCAGGCTCGGTGACCTCCAGGGGCCACCCTGTGAGCAGCGGGCTGTGTGTGTGTTGGGGGGGGGGGGGCATGCTTAAGAAGACAGTGAAGGGATCACATTTATGGAGCACCTGCTGTATCCCAACCCATGAGGAAACCAGAATTCAGAGAGGTTAAGGGAGTTGCCCAGGCTCACCCAGCAACAAATAAGGAGACTTGAACTCAGTTCTTCTGATCCCAGGTCCCGGGGTCATGATACAAAGTGCCCGTGATATGCCCGGTACCGTGTGGTAACCTACACGTGCGGATGTTAGCACATCCGATCCTCACAGCAACCCTGCGAGGAAAGGAGAGAGACCATCTCAATTTTTCAGAAGAGAAGTCTGACCGTCAGAGAAGTTAAGAAACAGTGATAAATGGTTAAATCAGAACGATAGTGACATTTGTAGTAGTAATGGTAGTAATGGTAGCCAACAGTTACACCGTGACTACTCCGTGCCCAGCACTGGCCCAAGTGCTTTGCATATGCAGCTAACTTTTTTTTCCCTTTAGACTTTATCTGTTTATTTATTTATTTACTTACTTACTTACTTGTTTTTTTAGAGCACAAGCTGGGGGCAGGGGCAGAGGGAGAAGGAGAAGCAGACTCCCCGCTAAGCGGAGAGCCTGACGCGGGGCTCGATTCCACGACCCTGAGATACACCCCGAGCCAAAACCTAGAGTCGGTCGCTTAACGGACTGAGCCCCCCAGGTGCCCCTGCAGCTAACCTTTTTAATTCTCACAGCCACCCTTCCAGAAACATGCTGTCCTCCCCCCAGCCCATTTTACAAATCAGGAAACAGAGGGAAAAGAGGTTGAGTCTGAGCCCAGGTCTGTCCACATCCTGAGCCTGGACTGTAATGAGCCGGCCCCCCATGTTCTGAAGTAACCAGCTCAGACTCGTCCTAGAAGCCAACACCAAGGCCACCTGGAGAGGTGACTAGCCTCTTGCCTTGGGATGTGCAGACTGAGGAGGTCAGGGATGCTGCGGGACAGGGACTAGGCAGAGGTGCCCCTTGCGCTCCGTGCTGTGTGTGGGGAAGTGTCCATGTTACATAATCCTCTTGATCCCTCAGCTGGTGGCTTCTGCAGTCCAGGTAGGTAGGTGGGTCAGCGGGGACTGTTGGGCCCAGACTGCATCAGCCACCCCGGAGGGGTGAGCCCCAAATTCTGGAGGCTCCACAGAGCCCAGTCCTTCCCTGCCCTTGCCTTTGGAAGGCAGTGACCTCTCCTGAGCCAGGCCTGGGCACACCAAGGAGCTGCCTGGCAGCCAGCAAAGTGGAAAACATTGCTCTAATTAGTCTAATATGTGCGCTATGTGCAGTGTGCATCTGGGACAGCCCCTAAATGTTGCAGGTTCCTGTCCCACAGTGGCCCAGCTGGGCCTGGCTGCTTGGTAGGAAGCCTGAGGCCTGCCAGGCTGGAGATTGCTGTGGGGCCTCCTTCCTTCCTTCTTTCTTCCCCTAGACAGGTAGTGAACATCTACCGTTTGCCAGGTATGCTCTGGTCTTGGGTCCGAAATGTTGGTGTTCATATCTCAGTTCCATCCCTTAAAGTTCCCGGGGTGGGGACTGCCTTCTCTCTTCCAGTCTGCTGTGTTGGAGAGAAGGGCTCTGACAGCTCTGGTTTCAAATTCAGGGACCGCCATTTGCTCACTGTGTAACCTCAGGTCAGTTGCTTCCTACTCTATAAAATGGGCGGACAACTCAGCCTGTGCCAGGTGTGGCCATGAGGGCCCCTCCCAAGGTAGGTTAAAGCCTCACCTCCTTCAGGAAGTCCTCCTGGACTTATGGATCCTCAATCCCAAATAGCTTATCCCTGCTGGACTCTGGCAGTGCCTGCCCTGACCACACACTGGGAACCATCGGGGCGGAAAGGTGAGAAGTGACTCCTGAGCTCCGCCCCTCCCTCCACATGTTGCCCAGGGGAACTGACACCCTCTCTGGGGACTCGCCTGAGATAACACAGTGAGCTAATGGCAGAGTCAGCGCTAGAGCTGAGGCCTCAGGACTCCCTCTCCAGTGCTCTTCTCAAAACAGGGCTTTCCAGAGGCAGCTCAGCTGGTGGTGAAGAGCACTGCTTGGTAGTTTGATGAACCTAAGTCTGAATCCCAACTGCCCCACTTCTTAGCTGGGGGACCCGGGGCAGCTAATTTCATCTTGCCGGACCTCAGTCTCTGCATCTGTAAATGGGGATGAGAATTATATTGTCGTTAGAATGTGTGTTGCAACAGGCCCTTGGGGGAAGCCTGGGGTATGAGAGTCACTGGCTCCCTCTGGGCCTCGGCTATGAATAGATACTCCCCGTTCTGGGAAGCCAGAGGTGAGGTCGGTCATGGTGAGCCCGAGAAGAGTGGGCCCTGGAGACATGCTGGTTCAAAGCCTGGCTTTATTTCTTCTCAGCTGTGTGACTTTGGGCAAATTACTGAATCCCCCTGGGCCTTAGTTCCCCATCTGCTAAAACAAAGTTAATATAGACTGATGGTGGAATGAGTTAATACTAGTGAAATGTTTGAATAGTACCTGGAAGCAAGGCTTACAGGTTAAATAAAATACAAATGTCCACCTTATGTTCCTCTCCCTGATCAGTACACTGTGAGAGGTCTAATGCCTTCCTTCCTAGGGGGTGCATGAGGAGGTGGCAGAACCCACGGGATGGGGCGTCTGGGACATCAGCCCCTGACCCAACCCCTCAGCTGTCTCTTGGGTGGAGAGAAAGCTCTGGGCTGGGCAGGGGCTGTCCTGAGCAGCAGTAACTGGGTGAGCAAAGATCAGACTGCTTGTGTCTACTCAGCATCTTTTTAAAAATTCCATTTGAGTATGTGCTTCCGAGTGTACATAACATGCTGGTTCAGAAACACATCTATACTTTGTAAATAAATATCCATCTGCAGGGGCCGTGTGCTCATTCAGGCTTGGAGACCATTTGACCTAAATTAATAACAGGCTTTGCCAGGGGCCAGACGCTACACGGAGCACCTCACGTACATCCCTCCGTTTCAGGTGAGGCAAGGAGGACGGGGCTGTGCGGCTGATTTTAACCTAAAAGGTCTAAAATGAAAGAAACGATCCCCTTCACGAGGATGGATTTTCTTCCTGCGTTCCCCAACATGCACACACACACCATCAGCACCACCTACTTGTACTTCTTCTGGCTTGTTAGAGGAAACTTGATGTTCCTTTCTGGCATAACTGTGGCCCCATTTCCTGTGAACACAGACCCCAGCTTGGTCAGCAGGCGGAGTGGCCTCCCGCTGCAATGTCTGGATCTCCAGTTACATCCCCTTCTCTGGATTCACAAGGTTCGTCCCCAGCCCACCCTGGGAGGGGGAGGGATTTTTGCGGGCTGCAGTAGGCCTGGCAGAGAGCACAGAGGAGCCGAGCCTGGGGCTGGCACGCAGTAGGTCTGTTTGTCTGTCTGTGGGCGGCAGCTCGTCCATCTCTCCGCTCCCTGGCATTGGCTAGTGGAGCCCGTCTGACGCCTCTTCGCAGTCACACGCAGGAGGTGCCAGTAAATGCTTCCCGCGAGAAGAAATGGGAGAGCCGGTCCTGTGAGGGTCCTCCTGTGTGAGAACAAAATGTCCAGCCCAGTCCCAGAAAGCCGGCCAGGCTCCAGGTTGGGTCCCGCTACTTACTGGTTGAGTTCAGAATTAAGCTGCCAAGGAGAGGCTTAGGACATAAGAGGAAAGCAAAGGGACTGTGAGAGGCCAGTGCCTCTCACCACTCAACTTCATTTTACAGAAGGGAAAACTGAGCCCCACAGGGACACCATGAGTTGGGTAGAGTCTCTGGCAAGCCCGGGGCATGGCCTTGGTCACTGGATGAATGAGCGTGGACAGAGCAGAGCCTGCCCCTCGTCAAGGACCGAACCCTAACCATGTGGACCCCTCCCTGGAGTTTATAGGAAAGAGCTTCAGGGACGTGGCAGGAGGTCAGTTGCCTGGGGCCTCAGAAGGGGCCTGGAAACCCACCGAGGCTGGGTCTGACCCTTCTCAACCCCTGCCGTGGGAGGGCGGTGAGGGTGCCAAGAGCAAGGCCTGGCTGCCTGGTTCAGATGAGGCAGACACACCTGCCTCCACGCCTTCGATGTGGCCCTGGGCAGAGACGAGCTCCTCTCTCCAAGCCTCAGTTTCTCCATCTGTATGACAGGAATGATAAGTGACAGTCCCACTCATAACAACTGGGCCTCCTCACTGGGCCTCTCTCTCTCTCTCTCTCTCCCCCCCTCTCTCTCCCAGGTTGGAATTGTCAGTCCCTCTAGGACCCCGTGTCTCAGATGAAAACATTCTTGCCTTTGGGCCGCAGCACCCCGCCCCCCGCCACCGTCATTGGCCTGCGCAATGCCTGTTTCCTTCTCTTCTCTCAGCCCCCACTTGTCACCTTCTGCAGTGGAGGCCACCGTCCTCCCGTGCGCAACACCTGCGTCTTTATGCGCGTTCTAGCAGAGCGCAGATGCTTCTAGTTTTCAGGACACTTGTTCAGAGGCAGCCATTCATACAGAAAAGGGCAGAAAGGACGCCTGGGGAGCTTCGTGAATCTTCACCACTTGAACACACCCGTGTCCCCCAGGTCAGGAAGCAGCAGCCTCCAATGCCTGTGGCGCCGAAGCTCCCACGTGCCCCCCTCCCCCAAGAGGGGCCGCTTTCCGGGCTTCTAACACCAGAGAATCGCCGCGGCTGTGTTTGAACTTTATGCCAATGGGATGGCGCCCCGCATACCCCCTCGTGTCTGGCTCCTTTTGCTCAATAGCACGCCTGTGAGATTCATCCAGGTTGGTGTAGAGTTCACTCCAGTTCGTCTGTTCTCTTGGCTGCCTGTTCTTCCCTGGTACGAAACCGCTCCAGAACATCTGCCCAGTGTCCTGTTGCTGGACGCCAGGAGCCTTTCCAGCGAACGGCTGCTCGGACCGGCGCTGCACATTCTCGAACAAGGTTTTCGGCGATGGTGGTACACGTCTCCTTTGGTTAAACAGCCCGCCGTGACATTGCCAGGTCCCACACGTGTACGCGCGGCTTTGGTAGGTTCTGCCAAAGTTTTCCAAATGCCTGCACCGTTTTACACTCCCGGAGTCCCAGCCGCTGCACACCCTCACCAACCTGCGGCGGTCTGTCCTCATCGTAGCCACTATGACGGGTGCACCTGCAGTGGTAATTCTCGTGAACGATAGTGTTTCACGGCTCTCGTTTTATTTTGCTCTTTTCCCCACGCGGCCCCTGCATCTCTCCTACGAGCTGGAAGCAACAGCTCAACACTCTATATCCGCCAGGCTTCAGAGCTTAATCCTACGTCTGTTACCTCACTTCATCCTCACAGACACCCGGGGACGGAAGCACCATTCTACAGATGATGAAACTGAGGCACAGAGAGGGAAAGACCCCTCCCCAGACACAGCTGATCGTTGCAGTTGGCAGGAGGGGAAGGGGTCAAGGTGAAAACCTTCAGCGTGACTTAGGGGTGCTGTGACCTGACCTCTCCTTTGCTTAAAATGTGACTGAGGGGCAGGCAGGGGCCCCTGTGCCTGTCCTCGCTGCCCCAATTCTGGGAAAATCCTCGTCCTTCCCCGGCCTCAGTCTTCCCATCTGTAAAATGAAAGTGTCCGGCAGCAGGCACAAAGAAATGCGTGTTTGCTGCAGTAAATGACATCCACCATCTCGCATCCAGACCCCACAGCATACCAGTAGTCTGCACGTGCTATGTCATTTGCTTCTCACACGGTGCCTTCAAACTGTACATGGAAATCTCCCTGTCAAGGCCAAGGACACTGAGACCCAGAGAGGTGGACACACTTGGGCAGAGTCACACAGCAGGTGACAATGCTGGGATTTTGAACTCATGTGACCCACTGGCATGCCTGATCCCCTCAAGAATCCCCTGTTCGGGGCTTCGCCCGAGCTTTGTAACCTGCAGGAGTGCTTAGGTGTTGGAATGTATTTTTAAATTGTCAAATAAAGATATTATTCATTTTTGCCCCAAATTAAGAGGCAACATAATGTTAGCCACAGAGTTGCTATATGTTCCAGCAATTCTGTTTCTAGGTAGATACTCAAGAGAAATGAAGACGTTTGTCCACATGTGAGTAATCATAGCAGCATTATTCATAAGAGCTAAAAAGTAGTTACAAAACCACACATCTGGGGCGCCTGGGTGGCTCAGTTGGTTAAGCGACTGCCTTCGGCTCAGGTCATGATCCTGGAGTCCCGGGATCGAGTCCCGCATCGGGCTCCCTGCTCGGCGGGGGGTCTGCTTCTCCCTCTGACCCTCCCCCCTCTCATGCTCTCTCTCTCTCATTCTCTCTCTCAAATAAATAAAATCTTTAAAAAAAAAAAAAACCACACATCTATCAATTGATTAATGAATAAACAAAATTCACTAGAGCCACACAATGAAATACTACTTGGCAATAAAAAGAAACATGGTCCTGGCCCACGTCACAGCATCAATGGACCCTGAACAGATGATGCTAGGTGAAAGAAGCCAGTCACAAAAGGCCACAGATTGTAGGAGTCCACTTACATGGAAAATGCAGTCTCGGTCGATCAGAGAATGTGGATTCGTGATTGCCTAGAGCTGGGGGTGGGGAGGTAGGGATGGGGAGTGAGTGCTAATGGATGCAGGGTTTCTTTTGGCAAGATGAAAATATTCTAAAATTAGATGGTGGTAATAGTTGCACAATTCTGGAGCTAGGCTAAAAAGCACTGAATTGCACATTTTAAATGGATGAATTTTATGGCATAAGATTGTATCTCAATAAAGCTGTTTTTTAAAAAACTAAAAGTAAGTGGCTGAACATGAAGCATGCTGGACAGGACACCCTCCAGAGGGCTTTCTGCAGGCTTGTTACTGCCCTCACCCCCCACGGCCTGCTTCTTGAATTGGGCAACATGCCCCTTGCCACCCTGTGCTGCCAACTGTTTTGAGTGCATAACAAAGAGTCATCGGAATGAATTCAGTGTCCAGGCTTTGCAGGGAAAATTCTTGGCCCGTCTTCCTCGCTGTTTGTCTTTCTAGGCCCCTGAACCATCTCTTCTGGTTCCTTCATTCTTTTGTTTATTCATCAGGCACCTATTGAGCACCTACTGTGTACTAGGTTTATTCATCAGGCATTTATTGAGCACCTACTGTGTACTAGGTTCTGTGCTGGTCATTGAGACAGATTCGATCCAGTTCCTGACCTCCGGGAGTAAACATGTTGTCAGGGAAACAGACCCAGAAAGAGAAATGGGGGATCTGATATGATACATCTGGCCACGTATTTGATGACTATTTATTGAGTACCTACTACATACTGGGCCTGTGTTAGGGGCTGGGGACATCACGGTGCGAGAGAAGCAGCATGGCCGTGACTTGGGTGCTCAGACCACAGCGGCACTGCCTGGGGTCAGGTCCTGGCTCTGCCGCCGACCAGTTCCGTGTCCCTCTCTGTAAAGTGGGGACGAAAATGGAATCTCTGCTCCGGGGCTACAGTTAAGATGAAAGGACTCCATACACGCAAAGTGCCTGCAACAGTGCCTCCTCCCCACTAAGAACCAGGTGCATGCTGGCTATCATCACAATTGTCGCAGCAGTTCTGCTAGATGTGAATAGTCTGGGGGAAGCAGAGGTAAGAAAGCCAGCGGGAAAACACATCTCCCCCTCCAGCGCCCTCCCTCCTTCTGTTGTTGTTCTGAAACTCACCCCTGCTGTTGGCTAAGCACTGGCTTCCTCAGCGCTGGGGGCCTGAAGAGCTGTGATGTAAGACGAGCCTTTATCTGATGGGCAGGCTCAGAATGGCTGCTTAGATGCTTGGGCCAGGGTACGGGTGGGTGGGGCAGGCAGCCCTAGGGACTTGGCAGGCTCCCGACCCCAAGTTATTCATGCCACCCCGTCCTGCCTGCCACTCCTCCACTATGACTGGAACCCAATGAGCATCCTGGATCTGAGGGTTTGAGGACCACCCTGCCTCCCAGGACACGCCATGCCCTGTGGTCTGATCCGCAGCTTGGGTGGGGTCTCCGAGCACTCCGTAGGGAAGAGGGCCTTCTCCCTGGGCCCTGTTTCCCCACATGTGAAATAGGGTTTAATTTCTCTGACCATTCCAGATTTGGGGAGGGGGATGATTTCCTAAGCCCCTCTAGCCTGTGCCTGGTGCACAGTGGTCTGCTCCCTGTCCATGTCCTTCTGTCTGGCCACACCACCCGCCCTGAGTTCCTCACATGTGCTCTGTCCCCGGGCTGGCTGCATAATTCAGAGGCCCCCTAACTCCCATTCAAAAGGCAGGAATTAAGTATCATTAAAGGGACTAAGATATAAACCTTTTCCATTCTTCCATGATCTTTCTTTCTCTCTCTTCTTTCTGTCTGTCTGTCTGTCTCTCTCTCTCTCATGGTGCTAGTTAATGTCACACTCCCTTGAGTGCAGAGACGCTCATGGGGAACCCACACCTGCACCTGGTGTTGCCCCACAACTCAGCACTCACGTGCCCACGGACTTCTGGCTTGCCTCTCCCACCGGCTGCCTGATCGATGATGAGCTGTGCCCCAGAAAGGGGTGGCAGACCAAGCCAAACATCTCCCCTCCCTGGGTCTGCCACCCCAACCCACTGGGACAGGCAACCCACAGGGTACTGTGCCATCCCTGCTGGGACAGTGTCCTTCTGCACTAGGTACCTAGATCCCCCTGCTGGAGTGGCCCCCATATGCCTTCTGGTGCTGTCAGCTTGGGGCCAGAGAACCCATTGCCTTGCCCTTCTCTGAGATGCTGTGGGCGTGTGACCCTGACCCTCTCTCTGCCAGCACCCAAGCCCCTGGCAGAAGACACGTCAGCGGGATGGGGCCTGGGATGCCAGGGGGTGGGATCATGGAGGGACCTTGAACATCCTCAAGTAGTGGCAGGAGGTGGGACCACGTCCAGCGTGCCAGCCGAGCTTCCAAGTCCCCTGGTACACACTCCACGTTGCACTTAAGCAACACAAATTCGAAGATAAAATTATGACAAATTTCAAGGCAGCAATTGGGAGCTTTAAAGCCCAAGCGCGGGGCTCTTCTGAGCAACTGCACTGGGCATGTACCCCTGAGAGTGGCCTTGTCCTGCCCCCTCCTGCTTCCTGGCCTCTGCACAGACTGCTCTCTCTGCTTGGAATGCTCTCCCCTCCCAACCTTCCCCAATTCTCTCATAAACACTCAGCGCTTGCCCAGGTAGCCCTCCCCTGCGGAGTCCTGCATCAGTCCCTCCTCCCGGACTGGAGGCTCATGAGAGCAGGTACGGATTGTAGCTGTTCATCCTCAGAGTCCACAGAGTCCACAGCACCTAGAAGGTGCTCAGTAGCGTGCAAGGAGTGATCAACTGCATGAGTGGCCAGGGGTGAAGGGGAAGGACGGTGTGTCTCCCAGGCACGGGAGGCAGCGAGGCAGCTGCCTGGCGGTTCCTGGTGTGTTTGGGAGAATGTCACGTCCTGGGTCTGAAGGCAGGTGAAGGGATGGTGGGAGAAGATGCACAATGTCAAGTTGGGGTCAAACTGTCAAGAGCCTCAAATGCCAGGCTAAGGATTCAGGCTGTATCCTGGAGAGGGCAGAGTCCTCCCCTTGGAGGACTGACCCTAGCAGTGGCGTGCTAGGGTCACAGCTGTGCTGAGTGCGGATTGGAGAGGGTTAAGACCGGAGGCAGGGAGCCTGGTGGAGGCTGGTACAATTGTCCAGATCTTGGGGAAGTGAAGGAGGAGGGAGAGCAGAACCCTTTAGCAGCTGCCCCCGGTGCTGGGTCCCACACAGCCTAATCCCTCTCTCTGGCACATCTTAGAACGAGGTGCTTAAATGTCATGTGGCAGCTGAGCCCCATGCTATGGGATTATTGTATGCTCATGGACAACTCGAGCCCCGAGGAGGGCAGGGCCACACACCAAGTTGCAGCCACCTCTGAATCTCATTGCGGCCACGGAGCTCCTCTCATCCGATCTAGGGCCCAGATTTAGCTCTGAGTTTGAAACCCCACTCTTAGAATGAGAACACTAGAGATCTGGCTGGCCATTGGAAAAGGGAGCGTGGAGAGAGATGGGCAGAGGAGAGTAAGTGACCATTCCAGGAGCCCTGCAGGTGCAGAGCCCCGTCTCGGTTTGAAGGGTTGCCCTTGGAACAGAGTGCCACCCTAGACAGGCAGAGATGCTGGGGGTGGGGAGGGAGTTGACAGAGGGTGTGTGAATGCCAGGTGAGGGCAGTAGGCGGGGAATCAAAGATCTGAATTTACCGGATCCTGCTCAGTTCCGAGGGACTTCCGTGTTTGGGGAGAGACCCTGACAAAGGCAGAAATACTGGGCCGGGCTGGAGACCATGGGCTAGACCGTCCTGGTGTCAGTGCCTGGGCACCGCTGACCGGCGCCCGAGAGGAAGGGGGGAGAGACTTGCCAGATCCTGGCAGAAGTGCGAGGTAGTCGGTATATCAAGTGTATAACAGAGAGCTTGTTCAATGAGTTAATTGACTAAGTGTGTGTTTCAGAACTGCCCGGCACCATGGTGAGGCCCCGGAAGAACCGGACAATCAGATGCTGCTTCTGCCCTCAAGGGGCTTCCGGTCTTGGGGTGGGGGGCAGGGGGCTCTCCTCGGTGAGTTACTTTTAAGACAAAAGAGGTCATTGACTTCGGAGAGAGGAACAAGCTGCTGGGGGGGCCTGGAGGAGGGAAGCTGAAGCTTGAAGCTAGAAGATGCTCTGCTGTGAGCGACGGGAGGCCCCAGGCCTCAGTGTCCTCTCTCGCACTGGACAGGAGCAGGGGTTCTCAGCCCTGCTAGAGCCTTGGGATCCCAGGGGCTTGTGACCCACCCGCCCCCCCAGAGCGTGTGTCTGTAGGTCTGAGGAGGGGCCAGAAAGGGGCATTTCTAACAAGTTCCAGAAGCTGCTGCTGGTGGTCCCGGGACCCCACCTGGAGAACCAACAGACTCGAAGAAGGGTTTTCAGACATGGCTTTAACCGCATAGCCTGTCTTCATGAAATCCTACTCCTACAAGCAGCTCTAAAAGAGAGGTGCAGGGGTGTGAGGGAGAGCGCGGACACCGTCCCCCACTTCGGTGACAGTTAACCACCACTGTGTGTTCTCAGCGGCCCCGAGCAAGGCCCCGGGGACATCACAGCCTTCAGACAAGGTTTGCTGCTGACAAGGTGACCTTGGGTAAAGAGCCAGGGCCTTCCCTGGCCCTTGGTTTCCTCCTCTGTGGAATGGGTCGTGGAGGGGAGCGAGCCAGGCATGGAGCTGTGGGGAGTCCTGTTAGCACTTCGGCTGTCGGCCTTCCCCCTGCATCCTCGGGCGGCTGCGTTGGCTTCTGGGGCTCCTGGCCAAGAATCCAGCTGGATTCGGCCCCCAACACCCCAAACCACAGGCATGTGCCGCCCCCACTGGGGAGAAGCAGACCAGGGTTAAGCTGGCCCCCAGGATCCCCTGGCTTCTGGCTTTGGGACAGGGCGAATATTTCCGATTACAGAACCTCCCCGGGCAGTGGCTGTCCGGGGTTTGCTTACCTCTCTGCCCACCCCTTGCAAAGCCCCTCAGGCAGAGGCGGTCACGGGGGTGTTGTTCGGTGTTTTGTTACCGAATTCTTCTAGAAGAAAGGACCCACTGTGTTGGGCAGCAGCGCCTGGAGGCTGGCCGGGCAAGAGGGTCAGCTCCCCCGCCCCCCTTCCAGGGCTGGTTGCTGAGGCTAGAGGGGGTTCCAGGGGCTCAGTTTGCTTCTCTCAAGCTCTCCTTCCTCTAAGGAGCAGTTTCCAAAAAGTCACAGCACTTCCTGATGCCCACATCTTGTGCTTGGCATTCGAGGCCCCTAGAACCCAATCCCTCCTCTTTCCTCCCTCTCCTCCCTGCTCCCTAGACCCAGAAGTTTCCACAAGCCAAAGCAGCCAGATCTGCCACTCACACACTTTCATTCCCACCTCCCAGCC
This sequence comes from Neomonachus schauinslandi, assembly GCF_002201575.2. NCBI lineage: Eukaryota > Metazoa > Chordata > Mammalia > Carnivora > Phocidae > Neomonachus > Neomonachus schauinslandi. The sequence continues at coordinate 159,762,817 of NC_058403.1, forward strand.
TTCACTGGGGCCGGGCCTCCTGCCTGCCTTGCCCTCCCTTCACTTGAGAGGGACCGACAGGCCCAATTAGCCCAGGACTAAGGTTCCCAGGATCTATGGCTTCCAGTGCTCCGGCTGGGACTGTCTTAGACAAATGGGATGATTTGGTCGCCCTACTTCCCTCTCCCTGCACCACAGTAAGGCCCCTACTCACCCCTAGCAGGGCAGGGACACAGACCCAGAATGGAATACAATTCAGAGTCCAGCCAATCTAAGTAGACCCTGGTCCAGGTCACAGAGCCTCCTCCTGGGTACAAGGCTCTGTCTGTCCTCTCCCACCCCATGCTTTGCTGCCTGGAGTCTGGGATCTGTTTTACGGAGCGAGTAGCAAAGTAGCAAATGTTAGGGAAGCTATGGGGACAGAGACGGAACCAGGAGAGGCAGCCAAGGGTGTGGGCAAGATGTGGATTTGCAGTCTCCACCCTTTACTGATGTGTGGCCTTGGACAGGCCACTTCCCTTTCTGAGCCCGGTTTCCCCAACTGGAAAATCAGCCTTTTGATCCTGTACCTTTAGGGGTATCAGTAAATGGCAGACCATGTTATAACGAAGTTTAACCAGCAGCCCACAGCAGAGAGAGGATCCAGAATCCTGCAGGCCAATGCCCTGTGTTCCCCACATATTTGGGACATGAGACTCTGGGCCCCCAAATAGGAGAGATGTCCCCTCCCAGGCACTGACACCACCCAGGGAGTGAAGGTACAACAGGGCTGGACTGACCTCATGCCTCCTGGGATGCTCAGGAAAGGCCTCTTTGAGAAAGTGACTTTTGGGCTGAGACACAAAGAAAGAAAGTAACAAAAATCTGGGGGAAGAACATTCCAGGTAGAAGAAACTGCCAGTGCAAAGGTCCTGAGGTAAGAACTAGCTGGATGTGGCTGAGGCTGATGGGGTCAGGGTAGGAGACAAGATCAGGAAGCCCCGTGTGGGTTAGGTCATGCAGATGGATGAGTGCAACAGATGTGAGTCTAGAGAGATCATGCGGCCCACCTGGGGTCACACCCCAAGCTCAGGAGTACAACGCTGAGGTGGGAGTCATGCGAGGTTGGGGAGGGGCCCTCAGAGCTGCCCTCAGGGCCGAGCAGAGGATGCTGCTTTTCTAGTGCTCATGAGCCAGAGAATGCCAGGATCCAAGCTGTTATCACCCAACATGGTGGTGGCCTGAGCCACCTACAGGACAGTGTTATCCCCCTACAGGATGGTGGCCTGAGCAGGGAGCAGATCCCAGATCCCCTGGAACTGGACAGAAGGCAGAGAAGGGCCAGCCGCACTTTTTGGTTGTGGGGACTGGGTTCCAGGTGTTTCTGGATAACACATGACATGTCAGGAAGATATGAGAGCGAAGGTCCCTGCCTCCAGAGCCTCTGCTGTCCCTGGAGATTGCATGTGACCCTATCCCCACCACCCGCCTACTTGTTCATTCATTCATTCATTCATTCATTCATTCATTCATTCATTCATCCTTTTACTCACTTAATTCACTCACTCACTCATTCATTCATTCACAAAACTTTCATGAAGAGCCAAGCTCTGAAATCAGATCTTTATTTATAGCCACAGAGCCTCAGATCCCAACAAGACCTTTCCAAACAAACAAACAAACAAAACCCTAAGAGGGACTTGTCTCTGAGAAAGGATCCCCAGAGGTGAGCCCATGTGCACTAAGGCTGCGAGCAGTCAGTTGGAGCAGAGGAAAAGGCATTCTGGGCTTCAGGTACTGACTGCAAGGGCAGAGTGAACTTGCAAGTCTTCTAGTGACTGGGGCCAGGGCCACCCAGGGAATGATTGCATCACAGGGTACAGGGACTTGTGGGAGAGTAGGAAGGGACGAGTAGGTGTAAACAAGACTGGGGGGCTTGATGCCACAGATGCTGGGGAACCACCAAGGGAACCATACCACTGGCTCCGTGACTCCAGGCCACGTCTGAGCTGACCCCAGGACCCCAGCACCCTGGCTCCCTTTGGCAGCTCAGCCACTTCTGCCTCTCTCTCATGAGCTCCAAACCTGGGCTCATGCGTGTCTTTTTTCCTCCCATAGCCAGTCCCCATAAATCAACCCTGCTCATCCCTGAGTTATTTTTTCACTGTGGAGATATAACCTTACACAGGCTTGGCCTACAGCCACCCATTTGCTGGAAGGAGATATCAAGGCTCGTGTTGCTCAAAGCTCTACTAGCCTATCCTGCCCCAGCAAAGCTGGGAAGGGCAACTAAGTTGGGAACATTCCTATACTTCGGTCATTAAACATGTACAGAACAAGGGGCTGGGCCCACTGAGGGGCTCAGTGCCCACTGGTGGCGTCAAGAGAACAAGATGGGGCTCATCCTCCTCCCCAGTATACAATTCAAGTGAGGTAAAGAAGGTCCTCGGAGGACCTCCCTTACTCACATAAATGTTGAGTCTTCAATGTCTTCACATTTCCTTCTTAAGCCCCCCACTTTCCTTTCCCAGTTCAGCAGGGTCTTATCCTGGCTGAAGTAACAAGGGTATTAATGTCCACTAAAGCATTAGCTGAAAAAGTGGGTGGTAGGTGATAACCAAAGTGTTAACTGAGAGGTAAGGTGTTTAGCTGGAAGCAAAGATGTTAGTTTGCTAATTAAGACATTAGCTAAAAAACAAGAAGTTAGCTCATCACTAGGGTGTGAGCCCATTTTTAAGATCTTGGCTAAAAGTCAGGGCTGGTGAATAACTTGAATGTTAGTCAATAACTAAGATGTTGGCTGAAACACTGAGCCGTCAACCGTAACTAAGGTTGAAACTCAGATGTTAATTAAAAAGTCAGGTTTTCGGGGCACCTGGGTGGTTCAGTTGGTTAAGCGACAGCCTTCAGCTCAGGTCATGATCCCGGAGTGCCAGGATCGAGTCCTGCATCGGGTTCTCTGCTCAGTGGGTAGTCTGCTTCTCCCTCTGACCCTACCCCCTCTCATGCTCTCTCTCTTTCTCTCTCTCTCTCAAATAAATAAATAAAATCTTTTTTTTTTAAGTCAGGTTTTCATAACTCAGTAATGAAATGACTGCCCAATTATTGAGGCAGAAACTCTTAAGAGATATTTGTACACCAATATTCATCTCAGCATTATTCACAATAGCTAAAACACGTCCATCAGTGGATGGATGGACAAACACAATGTGGTCTGTCCATACAATGGAGTATTATTCAGCCACAAAAAGGAAGGAACATGGAAACTTGAGGACATTGTGCTCAGTGAAATAAGCCAGTCACAAAAGGACATATAGTTTCACTGATATGAGGTCCCTAAGGTAGTCAAATTCATAGGCACAGAAAGTAGGATGGTGGCTGCCGGGGGCTGGGGGAGGAGAACGGGGAGTTAGTGTTCAGTGGAGACAGATCGTCAGTTTGGGGAAGGTGGAAAAGTTCTGGAGATGGATGGTGAGGATGGCTCCACGACACTGTGAATGTACTTAATGCCAATGAACTGCACACCTACAATGGCAATTTTACGTTATACACCTTTACCGCAATAAAAAAATGACAACCCACATGGGCGAAAGGAAAGATACATGGTGACCAGTAAGCACATGGTAAGATGTTCAACGTTACTAGGCATCAGGGAAATGTGAGTTGAGCCACAATGCCATACCAGCACAAGGCCTTTGGAGCTAGAGTCAGAAAGACTGGCCACGTCAAGTGTTGATGCGGAGACGGAGCCCTCGGAACTCTCACGCACAGCTAGTGGGAGGGTGAAATGGCACAATCACCCTTGGAGAACAGTTAAAAGTTAAACATCTGCTCACCATTCAATCCAGGGATCCAGCCCCTGGGGAGGGGGAAGGATACCCAAGAGAAATGGAAATCAATGGCTACACAAAGACCTAGACCCAAATGTTTCCAGAACCTTTATCTTATTAAACCCCAACCTGGAAACCACCCAAGTGTCCCTCACACAGTGGTCCATCCAAATAAAGGACCACTCCTGACAATGAAAAGGAACAAACTACTCATGTGCACAACACGGAAGAACCCCAAAATCATTTTGCTGAGGGGGAGAGGCTAGACCCCAAATAGTACACACTGAGTAATTCCATTTATGTGAAAGTCTAGAAAGGAGTAATCGAATTGATAGTGACATGAGGGGTAGAGGTGGGAATGGTCTGCAGAAGGACATGAGGGTAATGTTTTTGGAGTGATTAATATGTTTTGCATCTTGATTGTGCCATTCACTACACGGGTGTATACCTTTGTCAAAACTCAGCAGAGTGTAGACGTAAAAGGGATGTATATTGTGTCTCCACTCGACCGAATTCATATGTTGCCATGCTAGCCCTCAGCCCCTGAGAATGTGACTGTATCTGGAGGTAGGGCCTTTAAAGAGGTGATTAAGGGACGCCTGGGTGGCTCAGTCAGTTAAGCTACTGCCTTCGGCTCAGGTCATGATCCCAGGGTCCTGGGATCAAGCCCCACATCAGCCTCCTTGCTCAGCGGGGAGCCTGCTTCTCCCTCTGCCTGCCGCTCCCCCTGCTTGTGCTCTCTCTCTCTCTCTCTGACGAATAAATAAATAAACTCTTAAAAAAACATAAAGAGGTGATTAAGTTAAAATGAGGTCTATATCGACATTCTTCCAAAGAAGACAGACAGATGGCCAACAGGTACATGATAAGGTGCTCAGCATCACTCATCATCAGGGAAATGCAAATCACGACCACAGTGGAATATTACCTCACACACGTTAGAATGGCTAGTATCAAAAAAACAAGAGGAAACAAGGGTTGGCAAGGATGTATAGGAAAGGGAGCCATTGTGCACCGTTGGTGGGAATGCAAATCAGTGCAGCTACTATGGAAAATGGTATGGCAGTTCCTCAGAAAGTTAAAAATAGAATTATCATATGAACCAGCAACCCCACTTCTGGGTACATATCCAAAGGAAATGAAATCACTGTATCAAAGAGACATCTGCATCCTCGTGTTCATTGCAGAATTATTCACAATAGCCGAGGCACATTAAAACAATCTAAGTTTCCTTCAGGGGATGAATGGACAAAGAAAATGTGATGTGTAAATGCAGTGGAATATTATTCGGCCATAAAAAAGGAAATCCTACCGTTTGTGACACTGTGGATGGACCTGGAGGACATGATGCTAAGTGAAATAAGTCAGACAAAGGCAAATACCATATGATCTCACTTACACATGCGGTTTTAAGGAGTCAGACTCATAGCACTGGAGAGTCGAAGACTGGTTGCCAGGGGCCAGAAGGTCAGAGAAAGGCGAAATGTTAGTCGAGGGCACAAACTTTCCATTGTAAGATGAGTCTGTTCTGAGGATCCAACATGGAGCGTGGTGACTGTAGTTAACAATCCTGTATTGTGTACTTGAAATTTGTTAAGATAGTAGATCTTAAATGTTCTCACCACAAAAAAAGAGGTAACTATGCGAGGTGATGGATGTGTTGACTGATTTTATTGTGGTGATCGTTGCACAACATATACATATGTCAAATCATTATGTTGTATACCTTAGACTTAATACAATTTTATTTGTCAGTTGTACCTCAATAAAGCCGGCGAGGGAGGGAAGTTAAAACGAGGGCACGTGGCTGGGCCCTAATCTAATAGGACTGCTGTCCTTATGAAAAGAGGAGATCGGGACACAGAGGGATGAATGGGAGGGATGACTGAGGGAGGACACAAGGAGAAGGACACAGGCCTGAGAAGAAACCAACCCTGCCAACACCTTGGTCTTTGGACTTGCCAGCCTCCAGAACTGTGAGAAAAGAAATTTCAGGTATTAAAGTCCCTTCCCCGCACCACCCCCGGGCTATGGTATTTGTTATGGCAGCCCTAGTAAGCTAAACCAGGGTTATATCATCTTACTGTATATAAATTACAGCTCTATGAAATAAAATTAAAGGAAAATAAAAAGATGAGCAAGGTTGGGCACTAACTGGATTGATTCTACAGTAACTCTTCAGGGCTCGTGCATCCCCGTACTCAGCTCCATTCCAAGGGATCCCTCCATAAATGCAATAAATGCTAACTTAAAGTCCCAGCTGCTACCTACAGTATTAAATGGTTGTCGAGGCGCTCCCTTCCCTTCTCCGAGAGATTCTGGAATTTTTTAAAAGCCTCTCCAATAGGCAGAAAGGGACAGAAAGTAGGATGGTGGTTGCCAGGGGCTGGAGGGGGCGGGGAGCGGGGAGCGGGGAGTTAGCATCTAGCAGGTGCAGAGTTTCAGTTTGGCAAGATGAAAAGAATTATGGAGATGGATGGTGGTGATGGGTGCAAAACAACATGATGAATGTGTTTAATATCACCGAACTGTACACTTAAAAATGGTTAAGAGGGCAACATTTTATGTTACATGTATTTTACCATGATTTTCAATATTGAAGAAAAAAAAGCTTCTCCAGTCCAGAGCAATACTTATTACATGCTGGACTAAATGTGCAATAATGGTCAAATGACACAGTGGTTTGCAAACCCCGTGAGGCAGTTGTTTTCTTTTTCTTTTTTTATTTGAAGATTTTATTTGTTTATTTATTTATTTATTTATTTATTTAAGAGAAAGAGAGCACGAAGTGGGGGAGGAGCAGAGGGGGAGGGAGAGGAAGAGAATCTCAAGCGGACTCTCCGGCAGAGCACGGAGACTGACGCGGGGCTCCATCCCATGACCCTGAGATCATGACCTGAGCCCAAACCAGGAGTCCGATGAGTAACCGACTGAGTCACCCAGGGGCCCCGGGGCTATTGTTTTCATCTTTACTTCACAGGTGGGGTTTCTGAGGCTCAGACAAAGGACATGACTTGCCCAAAGTCCCTCAGTGAGTTGGTGGCCATTTCCATGTCCCAATGAAAGGCATTGTTCACACCGGGGCGGGGCGTGTTTCCATGGCCTCGCTAGTGCCCTGGGCAAGCGCCCAGGTCCTTTCAGGGGAGGCGAGTTCCTCCTTACCTATCTTTGTCGGGCTTGGAGACGCTTAAGACAGGTGTTCTCTTTCAGGGCTGCGGGGTTCCTTCCCTCAGCCGGGAGGCTGCACGCAGACACTAGCACCCAGGGCCCAGGGAAACGGCCTGGAAGGTGGGCTGTCCCACCCCCACCCCGCCCCCACCCCACCCCCGACGGGCAAGCTGGTCTAGTAACTGGAAGCCCAGGAGATGCGCCCTGGTTGACGGGGGCGGGGTCACGTCCCTGAGACCCAGGGAGATGTGGCCCCGCTGGAGGACGCAGTGGTGGCGTGATCAGGCTGCCTGCCACAAACTGGCCGTGACCTTGGGCGTTCCTCTCTGGCCTCCTTTTCCTTATTTCATGTCATGCCTTCTGGGCAGCCGGCCCTAACCCCAGCAGTTCGTGGGGTGAGCGGGGGGGGGGCTCTGGCTCCCACAGCCCACAGGCTGCTCACTGAGCCTCCTGCTCTCAACTGCGTGTAGACGTTCCTCCTCCCACAGACTGTGAGCTCCGTGAGGCAGAGCCTTCGCCAGCCTTCCCTCTGAGCCCCCAGCACCAGCCACGCTCACAGGGAGGCCACACAGTGAGGGGGACAAACACACGAGCTCGAGTCAGACCTATTGTCAGCTCCCAGCTCACCCACCTACTTGCCGTGGACCCTAACAAGTCACCACATCTCTTTGAGCCTCAGTTTCCACTTCAGTCAAATGGGGCTGCCGAGGACGGTCCTGCCTCTCTGACTGCAGATGACATGACATGGCTTAGAGAGGCCCTGTGGCTGGAGATGGCAGGCCAGGAGGGCCTGGGGACTCTGTCCAGCAGAGTCCCAGCAGGCTTCAGGGAGGAGGACACTCCTTGTGCAGGGCTTTGAAGGACACCAGTGGCAGGAGTCATGCTAAGAGTCATCATAATGATCATAATGGCAGACATTTCTTGGGCCGTACTCTGTGCCAGGCACTGTTCTCAGTGCTTTTCACAGATTCACTCATTTGAAACTCAAAATGCTCTTGAATGTAGTCACTCTCATTAGCCCCATTTTACAGAGAAGGCCAAGGCCCAGAGAAGCGACATAATTTGCCCAAGTAGGAGTTCACCAAAGTAGGGCTTAGCAAGCCAAGGGGACAGTCTGGAGGAAGGTGCAGAGACAGGAAACAGACCAGTGCATGGGATACTGGTGGTAGGTTGGCACAGGAGTGGTTCCCCACGAATCACTCCTCCCGGTATTTTTGCCCTGGTGTAGCCCCCTCCCCCACTGATTCCCAGCTTGGCCAGGTGACTTGCCTTGGCCAGCAAATGTGAGGTCTGCAGACGTTTAGAAAGAGGGATGCCCAAGGCACATGAAGACTTGCTCTGGGAAAGTTGGATCCAATGGAGAAGCTCAGGCTAGCCTGCTGGAAACGTGTCGCTCAGCCACCAGCCCCACCGCCAGACCTAAGGGATGACATCTTCCACCATCCGGCCCCAAGGTGTCTACAGCTGCCCGAGTGAGCCCAAGAAAACCGCAGAAGTGCCCAGCTGCACCCAGATCAGATGGCAGAGCTAATAAAGTGGTTGCTATTTTAAGCCACTAAGTTGGGTATGGTTTTGATGCATCCATGGATCATTAAGACAAACTTCTGAGTGTCTGGTGTCTAAATGGAAAGAGACAGGCAATGCTGTACAAGGTGACATAGCAGATGACTGTAAGGTGTCCTGTCCTGCGGAGCACCATAGGAAGAAAAGACTTAACAGGGGAATTCTGGGGCTCTGGTTCACTGAAATCTGTAGCCCCCTAAGGAGGTATCAGGGGTTTGCACCCGCCTTTGAATTCTGGACTCTGAAAAGAAGCCTAGCCTCCCTCATCACTACTTCCAAAACACCCAACTACCCTCAAAGGCTGTCAGCTCACCTATTTATCTAGCACCCAGCATGAGTCCAGGCATATAGTAGGTGCTTTAGAAATAGTCAAATGACAGAGGACGCATGGGTCCTCATGTCCCCACCCTGTTCTCTGAGCCACTGTGGGAACACTAAATTTCAGCTGCCTTGTGATTCAGGGTGTGTCCACCCCTAGAATGTATGGAGTGTTTGCCTCCCTCATTAGACTGAATCGGGTGTCTGTTCTGCCCCGCCCCTGAGGCGGCATCTGACTCTTCCTATGGAAAGAATGGGGGTGTCTGCCCCGCCCCCCGGAATGGATAAGTGTAATCTGCCATCCCCTTTAGATGCTATGGAATGTCTACTTACTCCCTTACACTGGGTAGGATTAGCCCACCTCCCTTTTGGGACTGGGAGTTCCTTGAGGGCAGGGTGCACTTCATCAAGCCCTGTGGGCCCACACTCAGCATAGGACGGAGCCCTGAGACTCTGCAGCGTAGAGCCTCCAGGAGGTTTTCCGCTTCCTGATCTTTCGGTGTCCTTGAGCCTGGAGTCCGTGTGTGTTGGTCAGAAAGAGGGACTGACAGACAGCCCTCTGCCCCAGCATGTTTCTTGCCCCCACTTCACAGAACGTGAAACTGAGACCCAGAAGGGATGAAGGACGTGATCACTTTCACGACAGGCAGCAGGTGGTGGAGCCAGGACTCAAACTCTGGTCTGTCCGGCTGCAGCCCCAGTATTCTACCTGCCACCGTGCAGGAGGGTCTTGGGAGCCCGTGCTGTTTGCTGGGGGCCTGGGTGAGGCTCATGAGTCAGTCTTGAAACGTTGCCTGGAGGGGGCCCCTCTGGGAGGCTGTGCACCTGGGTAGGGCCTCCGAGGACCACCTATGGAGGGCTGCAGGAATGACTCCACACCCACAGGGACTTGCAGGCCCTGCAAAGAGCACGGGACCAGGAGTCCCACACGGCTAGAAGCCAGTCTCAACTCTACAGCTCACCAGCCACTTTGCCTCCATTTTCTCATCCATGCAATGGGGACAGCAGTGCCCACCTGAGATCATGGTGCTAAGTGCCTGGCCCACAGTTAGTGCTCAGTAAACATGAGTTCCCCTGCCTCACGGAGCTCCCTGTCCCACTTTTGTCTCCCTTCTTCCTCATTCACACAGGGTCCCCCCATTTCCTGGGTCAAAGGCCAGCCACAGATTTCTTCTTCCTTTGACTTAACCAAGGCAAGCTGGAGTTGGCCACAAAATAGAACAAAAATAGAACAAAATACCTGCAGGGAAAAAAAAAAAAAAGCACCCCGAACAAAAAAACCCCCAAGGGGGGGGCCCCTGGGGGGGACCCAGGGGGGGGGGGGGGGGTCACTTGGGCAGCCATGACCATCCACTCCTGCCATCAGGGGTCGGGAGGCCTGGGGGCCAGCCCAGGGTTCTGGTGCTGCCAGCTCTGCCATTCATCCAGGTTCCACTTTTCAGTCACTGCGTGACCTTTGGAAAGCTGTGTCGCCTCTCTGTGCCTCACTTTCCCGATCTGTGAAATGGGCAGAGATGTAACAGTACTTGCCCGTCAAACATTCTGCTGAAGGTAGAGCATCCAGCACAGTGCGAGGCAGAGTGGGGCTTTTAAAGAGGCAGCTGTGGGTATTCTTCCATCATAGGTGGACAACGTGCGGAAATTTAACGCTGCCACAGTCTGAAAGCACCCCCAGAATGCTCAGCCCCTCCATACTCCATAAGGGCTATGAGAAGATTCGGAAGCCTGCCCAGAGTCCTGCACCCACTAGGTCCTCTGCCAATCATAGCATTTCAGCCCTGGAAGTTCATCTAAGCCAGTGGGGTTGAACTTATTTTGTGATAAGAATTTTTAGCCTCAGTCCTCTTGCTTCAAATGACTTTTTACAGAGTACCCACTGGGTAAAAAGAGCATAAGGTCCCGAGTTCTGGCAGCTTGGTCCTTCTCCCCTGCCTCTAGCCACCCACAGACACCCCCGTGAACCATGGTGTGTAAATCCCTGCTGGAGCACAGTAGGAATGATGCCTGCCTGCATTAATAGTGCGCCTGCTGTGTACTCTGCACTGCCTGAACCCGTTGTCTCCCTCCCTTCCACTTTCCAGTCACAACCTTAAAATTGACATCTCATCCTTCCATCATTTGGGTGGAAAGACTAAGTTAGCCGAGGTCACCTTGCTCATATGGGGTGGACTGAGATTCACACTAAGGCCTGCCATGCCCCAAAGGCTGTGCTCCTTCTACTGTCCCACATGAGGCATGGAGAAACTGAGGCCCAGAGTGGGGAAGAGAGCAGTGCCTTCTTGAGGCCATACCCAAATCTGCTGAACCTGGGTCCAGGCCAGCGTCATCTTGGTGACTTCCAGGCTGGTCAGCTGTGCTGCTGCTAGACCCAGCCTCTGGGTCCCTGGATGGGGAGAAAGTGCTGGGCCAGGTCTTAGAGCTCTGCTGGACTCGGCCTGGCGGCAGATTGATGTCCAGAGCAGCTGAGTCTTAGGGCGTCTGGGGCTGAATGCTGCCATTGCTTTTCACCCTGAAACCCAGCTCCAAGGTATCTGAGGGTGGCTAGAATGGAGGGATCATCACGTCTAACCCTATTGTTCATAGATAGGGAAGCTGAGGCCCAGCCTCACAGCTGGCAGCCATTGGCTTTCCAATGGGCATTCTCTGTCACCGTTATTTTATGTGTGATATTAGTGACTGCATCCTCCCAACAACCCAGCAGTCAAGGGAGGGGCAGCATTTATTAGGTGCCAACTGTATACCTATCCTGCATTCGTGGCGGTGGGGCAGGGAGGGTTAGTTTTTATTATTGAAGTATGGTTGACATACAATGTTGTCTTAGTTTTAGGTGCACAACATAGTGATTCAACAATTCTATATGTTACACAAAGCTCACCACCATAAGTGTGTCGCCATCTGTCACCATACAACATTATTGCAATATTATTGACAATACTCCTGATGCTGTACTTTTCATCTCTGTGACTTATTTGTCTTAAACTCGAAGTTCGTACTTCTTAATCCCCTTCATCTTTTTCACCGACCCCCCGCCCCTCCCCCCGGCAACCACCAGTTATGTTCTCTGTATTTATGAGTCTGTTTCCGTTTTCTTGCTTGTTTTATTTTTTTTCTAGATTCCACATATAAATGAAATCATATGGTATTTGTCTTTCTCTGACTTATTTCACTTAGCACTATATCCTCTAGGTCCACCATGTTGCACATGGCAAGAGCTCATTCTTTTTTATGGCTGAGTAATATTCCTATATATACCACATCTTCTTTATCCATTCATCTATCCGTAGACACTTGGGCTGTTTCCATATCTTGGCTATTGTAAATGATGCTGCAATGAACATTGGGATGCAGGTGTCTTTTTTAATTAGAGTTTTCACTTTCTTTGGGTAAAGACCCAGTAGTGGAATTACTGGTTTGTAGGGAATTTCTATTTTTAAAATTTGAGGCACCTCCATACTGTTTCCCACAGTGGCTGCACCGATTTACCTTCTCACCAGCAGTGCACAAGGGTTCCTTTTTCTCCACATCCCTGCCAACACTTATTTCTTGTCTTTTTGATACTAGCCATTCTGACTGGTGTGTAGGTCAGTTCTCAATGGTTATCTTCACTCTGCACAACCGCCCATCTGGCAGAAGGGGAAACTGAGCTCTGAGAGGGAAAGTGACTTGCCACCTCTGCCCGACTCTAAGATTCTTTTCCCAATGCCATAGGAACTCACAAGAGGAGTGGTGGTGAGAGGTGGGGGGAGTAATTTATTTCTAAAGACACCCACTAAGAAGCCTTCCACCTGCCACCGGACAGAATGTGGGCTCTCGCACACGATACATGCCTGTTGAATGTGTGGTGGAATGGATGGATGCCAGGCTCGCTGGTGGTGCTCTGCCAGTGTTTACTGAATGAGTGGGTGGATGGATGAGAGGATGGGTGGATGGATGAGAGGATGGGTGGATGGATGAGAGGATGGGTGGATGGATGGGAGGATGGGTGGATGGATGAGAGGATGGGTGGATGGATGAGAGGATGGGTGGATGGATGAGAGGATGGGTGGATGGATGAGAGGATGGGTGGGTGGATGAGAGGATGGGTGGATGGATGAGAGGATGGGTGGATGGATGA
>NC_058403.1:159775867-159825045 GCF_002201575.2 Neomonachus schauinslandi
GGATGAGAGGATGGGTGGATGGATGAGAGGATGGGTGGATGGATGAGAGGATGGGTGGATGGATGAGAGGATGGGTGGATGATTCTCAAGAGGGAAAATTAAAGTCTCCTAGCCTCTGACCTTAGACAGGAGGCCTGGAACAGTCTGCTTCCATGCCCCCAACATCATGTGTTCTCTCTTTCCCTTCTTATTCCTCCAGGAGAGCCACCTACCCAGCTCCGTTTCTCGTTTAGAAGTTATTGTTTCTGCTTCCCTCTGTCTCTTGCCTCTCAAAGCTAGTTCTGTGATCCATTCCTTCAAGGACATCTCTTGACTGAGGAATGAGCACTGATGGGCGACCTTGGTTCCTTTCTAGGGGGCAGGTTCACACTTCAAAGGGGATAGTCTTGAGACAACTGAATCTGAGGACTTAGTGTATGGTCTGGCAGCATCCAGGATTGGGGCTCAGCCTGGGGCTGGGCTTAGAGCTCAGTGTGTAACCAGGGGAAGGGCTCATCTTAGAGCCAGGACAATGGGTCATCCAAGGATGAAGTTAGTGCTCAGTCTATGACCAGGAGCAGGGCTCAGTCTTTGACCAGAGTTGGGGCTCGGTTAGGAGCTGGTATTAGAGGTCATCCAGGGATCAGGATCAGAGCTGAAGATTCAGTCTATAACTTGCGTTAGGCTTCAGGTGGGTTGATGTTTGGGATCAGACAAGGACGAAGATCAGGTTCGAGTACACAGTCATGGTCAGGGCTTAGTTCATTCCATGAACCACAATTAAGAATTAGTCTAAAGTTAGCATCAGAGCTCTGTGTAAGACCAAGATCAGGCCTAATTCTATGGCCAGAACTAGGGCTCAGTCTGTGACCCGAAACCCAGGTCTGTCTATGACCAAAGTCAAGGCCCAGGTTATGATCAGGAATAGGGCTTAGCTTGGAACTAAGGTCAGGGCACAGTCTATTTTTAGGGTCAGGGCCCAGGGTATGACTAGGGTCAGACTTCAGTCTGTGACTAGGATCAATGGCAAATCTATGAACGGAAATAGGCCTTATTTGAGGGACAAATTCAGGCCTTAGGCTATCACTAGGATTGGGGTTCAGTGTGGAACCAGGGCCAGAGCCAGAGCTCAATCTGTGACCAGGGTCAGGGCCCAAGTTATTATGATCAGGATCAGGGCTCAGTTTATATCTGAGGCTATGTTTATAACCAGGCTATGATAGGGGTGACGAGTCTGTCTGAGACTCCGATTAGGACTCAGCCTACATCTGTGTTTAGAAGCTCCTCGATGGATTTCTAAGGACATCAAAGAGTGAACGCAGCTTCCAGAACCACTTAGCTCTCTCCCAAAATGTGGACCCCTCTGGAGCCAACTGAATGTTTCTTCTATTCCTTAGAAGCCTAGCTTCTTTCTAGCGGTCACCGTCCTGGTACTCCCCACGCCACCAGGGGAGCTGCCTCAGTGCCTCCACCCACACCCTGTCTCCCCCACCCCTGCCGGGGAGACTCCTGGCTCCAGGGTTATTAAGGGAGGAATCTGTGGGAAGAAGAGGGTAAACAAAATCCGTCACGCGGGGCTGGGGCAGGCGCCCGTTCCTCCTGTGGCTCCACCAGCTGACTCCGAGGGAAACCAGCAGCTCTGCGCCAGTGGTGTTGACGGGAGACTTAATGAAATCCAGAGGGAGGGGCCCTGGCAGGGCCCACCTGGAAGGCGGCCCGAGATGGTAATTAAATTAATTCTGGTATATGTCCCAACAAGCGCAGAAGAGCGAGCCGGGGCCAGGGTCCATTCGCCCAAGGCTCCAGGAGTTTGTCATAATTCCTGGGAAAAATAAATTTCAGAACTTACGGAACCCCACTGCTTGGACCCCAAGGGTGAGGCCCAAATTGTTTTTCTTTTCCAGGAAATGCACATACTGCAAACCTGCACCTGCACACCGGGGTCACCTTTGTGGGTCATAGGACATGAAAGAGCACAGAGCAAGAACTTAGTTCTTGTCCCCATTTCTCGGATGAGGAAAAATGAGGCTCAGGGAGCAAAAGCATCTTTTCAGAGTTATGTGATCAGGATCTAGGACTACCATCAAGCCCCAGAACCCAGTTATGCTGCCCCAAAACCTCTCTCTCTCCACTGTGGAACTGTGGGCAGCCAGGGGAGGGGGAGATTCATTCTACCTGAGATTGAGGAGGGGAAGACTCCTTTAAGGTTGAGTTGGGGCTGGCCAGGCAGAGAAGGGGAACAGCACACCAGGCAGAGGAAACAGCACATACAAAGGCAAGGTGGCCGGAAAGAGCACGGCATGATGGGAGGAAGGCGTCATATCAGGCTGAGTGCTGGCTCAAGGGCAGGGCTGGAGGAAGAAGCTGAGGTGGGGTGGCAAAGAGCCACACACACAGCCACAGTTCTCTTATTTAATCTCACCATGGCCCCACGAGCTACATGCTTTCATTGTGCCCATCTGACAGATGAGTAAACTGAGGCTCAAGCAATTTGAGACATCTGTCTAAAGCAACACAGCCAGAAAGTGGTGTAGCTGGGATTCAAACCCATATCTGTTGGGCTCAAAACTGCTTCCTTAAACACATTTATTTCCTCCTTTCCAGCACTCCCCTCTCCCAGCACTTTCCCAGCTTCCCAGTTCAGCTCAGCCTGGGTGCCAAGGCACGAAGATGCCCCTGGCCCTGGTGGAAAACCATCAGGATCTCCAGGAAAAGAGGAGGAGAAATGGGACCACTAGCCCAGGAGCAGGGCAGTAGCAGGGAGCTGGTTGCTGACCCCAAGCCTCTGCAGGGCCGTCTGCAGCATGAAGAAGCAGAGGAGTCCAGGGACCCAAGACCCATGGCGGCAGGGGAGGGGGGAGTTCCCGAGAAGCCAGGTCTAGCTCAACTATGGGCTTCTCGGCCAGAAAGCCTGCATCCCACCCAGGAAGATGGGCACGGACAGGGAAGCAGGAGAAGACATTTCTGGGTTGTCCCCCTGGATCTGCACATCAAGTTCTCAGGAACCCCCACTGCTCCTGGAAAAAGCCCTCCCTGCTGGTCGGCAATTGAGGGATGTCCTCCAATGAAGCTCTTGGAAGAGGCAAGGCCTGCCCGAGGGATTTATTTGCTTTCAGAGGGTTACCCTCTTCAGCTGTTTCCAACACCTTAAAAACAGCACCTGAATAGAACCCGGAAAAAAAGTCCTTAGCTTGTGGAGACCTCTCTGTGGGGTTCGGTCTCCTCTCTGAGCCGGAGGCACTCGATAGCACAGAGAAGGGCAGCGACTAGCTGGGCATCACACAGCACAGTCCAGGTGGGCCTCCTGGAGAAGGGATGTGCCCAGGCTCAACTCCCCAGGCCCTCTCATTTGGGTCAGAGGGTCCTTGACGTCGCCCTTGATCAGGAATGAGAGTGTTTGTTTTCAGCTGAATATTTCCCCAACCGCAGACGAGACGGGGCTGCACATTCCAGATTCCTGGCAGCTTGGGAAACTGTACTGTGGGTCCTGCCTGGTCACTTCTCCTCTTCCCGGTGGCCTCATGTCTACCCCCAGGCCCCTGGGGTCTGGCTGCCAGCTCGGATGAGAACCCTACTTGTGGCAAAACGTGCTGGCAATATCCTATTGCCTCTCCTTTCTCTGTCCTTCCAGATTCCTCTATTCCCTCCCCTCAGAGCTCATCTCCATAGACACTAACTTGGGTCATTGGAGTTTCACCAGACACAGTGAGGATAAGCATCCCAGGCAGGGGAACAGCATGTGCTGCAGTCCAGAGGCAGGACAAGAGTGCAGCCTCCTTGGAGAAGGCACGTGAGCTCTGTGGCTAAAGCATGAGGCTCCTGGCCAGCAAGGGGTGGGTGATGAGACCAGGCAGGCATGGGCTGGCTTGCTGAGGGCCCAGAGCACTAAGGACCTGTGTTTTATCTTACAGCTTCAGGGAGCCATAGAAGTTAAGCAGGGAGTGCCAAGGTCAGAAATGTATCCGAGAAAGCACCCTTGGGCGGGGGTCTGGGGGGGTGGATTGCACGGGTGGGAGCAGCAGCCAGGAGATCAGGGAGGAAAGTAAAGTGAGGGCCCAGCCCAAGCCAGGTGCAGGCCCCTTCAAAAGATGAAATCGGCAGCATCATGTCATCAGCTGGTTGTGGGACTGACAGACACACACGTTAAGGCCCCAGCTTTATAGAAGAGAACACAGAGACTTAGAAAAAAGTGACTGGCCAAGTCACTGGTCACTTGCCCAGGGAGTGATGGGGCACTGTGGCCTCCAAGTCCAGCACCGTTTCTCTCTCCCACAGCCTCCTTTGCCGCCTGTGCCTGGGATTTCAGAGGTGATTCACACCTCCAGGGGCACATCTGCACCCCCATTCCCTCCCAAGGCCCTCACTCCTACCAGCCCTGTAGTGAGCCCCACTCTCCTGCATGGTCTGTTTCTCCCCCTCCACTCCTTGGTGGGGTCCATTTTGGGAAATTCAGGAGTCAACCTGCTTGCTTTCATCCAACTTAAATCGACCCCTCCCTCTCCAGCCCCCTGTCCTAGTTTAGGCCCCCATCACTGCTCACCTGAACAACAGGGCACCTTTCTCCCCAAGCAATGCATCACATTGACTCCCATGCACTCTACCACCTTAGTGACACCAAACTGTCGCCCAATAGAGTACACACTTTCACATGGCCATGACTTTGCACTTGCCATTCTCGCTCCCTAAGTCACTTTTCCTGGTGAACTCCTATTCATCCCTTGATACCCAGCTGAAAACCACCTCCTCAGAGCTGCCCTCTCGGACTGCTACAGACAGAATCAGTCTCTCTCTTCTCCAAATCCTAGGGAGGTTGCTTGTTTGTCTGGCCCACCACCAGGAAAGGCCTTAGGGACCTGTCTCACCTCTGCCTCCTTAGCAACCAGAACAAGGCCGGGTACACAGTAGGTACTCAATAACTGCCTACTGCAGCTGATTAGAGAGAGGTGAATGAAGGCACAAGTGAGTGGATGAAGGAATGACTCAGTGCTCCCACCCCAGAAGCACAGATGGTCAAAGACAGGTTTTGAAGCCAGATCCCAGCTCTGCCTTTGGCCCCCATGAGCCTCAGTTTCCCCTCCCGTAGAGTGCTGGCAATCATCTTCACTGTGCAGCCTGAAGAACACATTAGGTCACACACCAGCTGGCCGAGAAGCCAGCCAGCCTATTTGCCTCCGCCACTTACCAGCCGTGTGAGTTTGGACAAATTATTTGACTGCCCGGTTTCCCCCATCTGTAAAATGGAGAATAACAGTGCTGACCTCTGAGGGTTATCTGAAGGATCAAAAGAGGAAATGCACGTAACATGCTAACAACAGAACGTGGCAAGTGGTGAGAGCAGACACACGTTTGTTTCATAAACCTGTCCGCGAAGCACCTGACACATGCTGTGGGCTTGAACCAGGCGAGCGCGCTGGCTCTCTCACCTCCCCTACCTCTCCCCTGCAGCTCAGGGGCAGAGGGGCTTCTCATTGGTCGCCACAGCCGCAGCCCCAGCCTGCAGAAACGTCAGTGAGCCAAACGTGGTGGGATCGGCCGTTTCTCCAAACAGAAGTCGCACACGGACTCCTTTTGAATCCCAAATCAGAGTGCTCCCTTCCACACTCTGCAAGGCTGAGATTGCTGTGAGCATGAGTGTTTCCGTTGTGTTTTTGGGTTTTTTGAGCTCTAAGTACCAGATGATTTGTTCAAATTATAATTTAATCCCTTTAGTCTGTGACAAGAGTATCCTTCCCAGTAGAAGGAGGAGATCGAGGCTCAGAGAGGTTACCCAACTAGCCCAAGTTCACCCAGCATGGAAGCAGAGGCAGGAGTTGAACCTGCAGGTGTCTGAATCCAAAGGCAGTGTTCTCGATACTGGTTCTCAGCACTGGCTGTACATTGGTATCAGCTGGGGAGCTTTGAAAATGCTGGCCCTGGGGTGTGGCCTGGGCATCGGGTTTTATAAAGCTCCCCAGGAGATCCAGCAGGTAGCCAGGTTGGCAGGAGAGGTCCAGGGAACAGAGGAGCATGACCAGGGGAAAGGCATCCAATAGAAGATATACAATCCATGGGGTGCCTGGGGGGCTCAGTCGGTTAAGCGTCTGCCTTCTGCTCAGGTCATGATCCCGGGGTCCTGGGATCGAGCCCCATGTCAGGCTCCCTGCTCAGTGGGGAGCCTGCTTCTCCCTCTACTGCTCCCCCTGCTTGTGCTCTTTCTCTGTGTGTCAAATAAACAAAATACAATCTTTAAAAAAAAAAAAGGAAAAAGAAGAAGATATACAATCCATGCGGCTCTAAACCCTCCCCAGCAAAGATGGGGTGACCACCTGTGCCTTGGTGAGCCAGCTTGACCCAGCCTCCCAGTGACAATTTAATCATAAACACCAGACCCCAGCCAGACACAGATCTAGAACTTCCGGAAACCTACAACTCTGCAAAGAGTCAGCAAGAAGGCAGCCTGTCTTGGGGTGGAATTTCTTGCAGGAGCCCCTCCTGACCCCCGACCGTCACCTGGGCTGGAGGCTCAGTGTGTCCCCTGATCTGGCCTGGGAACCTGCCCCTTCTCATGGTTCAGCTCAGGCATGGCTTTCTGACCTTTTATTTCCTTTATTAGCATGGGATCATTGCTTCAGACGAAATCTCAGGATGGTTTCTCCAGGCTTTGACTCAGGCCCATTCATTTTGACATTCCAATGAAATGTCTCTAAGCCAGCCAGCATCCTCCCTCCAAAAGCTCCTCTGACATCCACAAACGCTAGTCCTGGTGGCTCATCCACCTTCCCTGAGGCTGGCAGATTCCACAGCCTCTCAAAGAATTTAGGTTCTAATCCCGGATCTGCCACTTTTGAACTGAGTGGCCTTGGGCTGGTCACTTAACTTCTCTGAGTCTCAGTTTCATCATCTGTAAAATGGGCACTTACCTCATACTCATACAAAGATGACTGGGATTAAATGAGATAATAATGTCATTATGGCATGCAGCAGGCACTCGATAAGGACAACTGTTATTAGCCTGATTGTAATAAGAGAAGGAGAGCAAACCCCGAGTCCCACAGCCTCCACTACAGGCCTAGGGATTCATATCCCATGTGGCCCACAGCTCTGTGGCTATGTCATTGTCCTGCTGCTGGAGATGGATCCCTGGTGGCCATCCTCTGGGTCAGAGGCTGGCACCCCTATGGATACACTGCCCACCTCCCCTCTGCACTGGCTGTAATAATGAATAGAATGAACCTGAGCCCTGAGCAACCCACCGGGTGCTCCCAGCCCTCACACCACCTCTATGGCTCTCTTGTTCGGTTCCCCCACTGCCACCACCCTAGTCCAGGCCCCCATTGGTTATCATGTTCTCACTCTCACCCTGCTTCAGGCTCAGGCCCACAAGTGGTTTCTCTACCCAGCTGAAGCCACATAAATCATTTTAAAACCCTGCGATCATCTGGTTACAATCTTCCAGGGCTCCCCAGTCCTTCCATCTCAGCCAGTGACCTGGCAGATTTTTGTGACCTGACCTCTCCATTGCCCCTGGCCTCCACTGTGTGGTTCCACCCACCCCACACCTCTTCAAGCTGCCCAGATGTGCCAAGCTTTCTCTTGCCCCGGAGCCTTTGCACATGCTGTTCCCTTTGTCTCCTGGAATCCCCTTTCCCTCTCTCCTCCGCTGACTGACTCCTGTTCATCCTTCAGCTCAGGGGGCTGGGGCCTCAAATCTTTTCTATATGGGCCTCCACAGATTGCTTGGGCTTCCTCACCGCATGGTGGCTGAATTCCAAGAGTGAGTATCCCCAAAGAACCAGATAGAGGATATATTTCCTTTATGGCCTTGCACTAGAAGTCACACAGCATCATTCTGTCTTTGCCACAGGCCCACCCAGACTCAAGGAGAAAATACGTGGACCTCACCTGTCAAGGTGAGGAGGGTCAAAGTCCCATCATAAGAAGAGCCTGTACAATGGGTGCTGGGTGTGGCCGTTCTTGGAAAACACAAAACGGCACGGGGCGGGGGCGGGGGGGGGTTTGGGGGGAGGTAAATGTCACAACTACATCGTAAGCACAGCGACTGGGGATACTCCGTGCAGGGACAAAGGTCTGGGACCCTCACTATCTTACAACTAGCGCCTTGGTGGATGATGTGGCCTGGCTCTGTTGGGAAAGCTCAGCTGTTAGTCCTGTCTGCAAAATGCAGGAAGCGTGGGGGAAGATTTGCAACGTAGCAGGTTCTGAATCCTAAAGCGCTAAACGTTAGTGATCTTAAAAACTCCCCTGTGGTGCTGACAACGTGACTTGGGCCACAAGTGACTTCAAAGAGGTTTGGGGCAGGAAAGACGGGAAATTTTGCAGCTACGCCTGGCCAGCTAAGGATCTTGTCCTCCAGAGGTTATCAGGAGAAAAGCATCCGCCTGGCATCTACCTTTCCGAACACAGAAGGGGCCTGTGTTCTGGGTCGATGCTCCAGTGGGACTGGGTGTGCACACATTCCATGCAGAGCTTCCAGAAGGGAATTACAGGCTGGGGGGTAGGGCGCTGGCATGGGCAGAACCAGCCCAGATGTCCTCTCTTCTTGCTCACCCTGGGCCTCGCCTCCTCTTTCCTCTTCCCAATTGAGCCTAAAGCATTCAGATTTCCAGATTGTGAGGAATCCTTCAGGACCCCATGATTTGGTCCCTGACACTGATTGTGGCTGTGTTCTCTGGAGACCCCCACTTACCCTCAGGCTTTGGTTGCACCATGTGTGTCTCCTGGGCCTCCAGCAATGACATCTGCTCTGTCTCCTTGCCCAGGAAAGGCAAAGCTGTGTTACCTGGTGCATGTCCCCTCATCTCTCGGAGCCACTCCTAATAGCAACCCCTGAGCCTCTAGTCTTACGGGGCGGTTAGGGACTAACAACACAAAAGTGCTTCGTATGGGAACCAGAACCGGCTGTGTGGTTAGCACTGTGTCAATAACACACCCCCGGCCCCGGTGCCAAGACCAGGGCAGGAGCGTGGAAAGGGAAAGGGTTTTAGGATCAGAAGTCATGAGCTCTTCTGCTTCCAAGAGTGAGCGAACCTTTCACTGAGCATTTATCCAGCACCCATGGTATGCCGGGCCCCAGGCAGTACTGTGGACACAATGACACACACAATGGATGCGGCCCCTGCACTTGAGGGCTCACAATCGGGACTGTTCCAGAAACAGGGGATGTCTAAACAGACACCTGAAAGATGAAGAAGAATTAGCCAGACAGAGAGTGGGGAGGTATTGTCTTCCTTACAGAGGGAACAGCATGTGCGAGGGCCCTGGGATCAGGGAGCACAGAGATTTCTGGAGCATAGAGCTTGAGCACGGAGGCAGAGCTAGAGGGGGAATAAATAATAAGAAAGACAAATAAAGAGAATACATAGCATGTTAAGAAGTGGTAATTGCTGGGCGCCTGGGTGGCTCAGTTGGTTAAGCGACTGCCTTCGGCTCAGGTCATGATCCTGGAGTCCCTGGATCGCGTCCCGCATCGGGCTCCCTGCTCGGCAGGGAGTCTGCTTCTCCCTCTGACCCTCCTCCCGCTCATGCTCTCTGTATCTCATTCTCTCTGTCTCAAATAAATAAATAAAATCTTTAAAAAAAAAAAAAAAGAAGTGGTAATTGCTGAAAAGAAAACTAAAGCAGGAAAGGACCTGAGTGTGTTGGGCTGGTGGCAAGCACTGCCATTTTAAATAGGGGAAAGGCTGTACTAGTAAGAGGACATTTGAGTAGAGGCCAAAGAAGTGAGACAGAGGCATGTGTATTAGGCAGAAGAGTATTCCAGGCTGGGGGAAGTAAGTGCAAAGGTCCTGAGGCAGGGGTTCCTATACCTGGGAGGAATAACCAGGAAGCCAGGGCAGTGGGAGCACAGATGAGGGGGAGGGAGTCTCAGGCATGATGGGGCACAGGCTGTAGAGGCTTTGTGGGCCGCTGTGAGGACTTTAGCTTTTCCCCCATGGGAACGGTGGGACTGTTGAGCAGAAGAAGGCAAGAGTTGACTAGGGTTGAACTGGATCCCTCTGGGCCTGCGAGAAGAGGCTGAAGGGCAAGAGAGGAAGCAAGAGAAATTCTGGCGGCTGGACCAGGTGGTACCAGTGGGTATGGTAAGAGGGGACTGGGTTCTGGGTATGCTGTGAAAATGAAGTCATTAGAAATCAGAGAGAGAGAAGACAAGATGGAGAGGAGGAGGGAAGGGAGGGAAGAGGCGAGAGGAGAGAGCGGCAAATCCATGGCCCACATACCTGTCTGTTCTCTCCCGGGTTCCTGACAGACCTCATTTATTGTGACCTTTTCCCCCTTGATCCCAGATTGATCTTCAGACTCCTCCTCAGCCCAAACCTACAGGCCGTCACTCCCACCAGTCGGAGTCAAAGACCCAGTGAGGTTGGAAGGCAGTCTCGGCTCACACAGGGATGGGAACCATTATTTGTGGGTACCTACCATGTGCCCAGCACTGGCTAGTTGCCTTTTTAAAAATTAATTTTTTATTATTGTTTATTAATTAATATCCAGCTTTATTGAGGTTATAATTGACATATGGTAGTTGCTTTTTCAAATTCTCTCATTTCAATAGCCACAACAGAAACTAAGGGGTTCGCATTAGCATCCCCATTTCATAGATGAGGAAACGGAGGCTCTGGGAGGCCCAGAGACTTGCCCAGAATTCTCCTGTTAGGAAGTTTAGCATCAGAACCTAAACACGGCGGTCATTTATTGCAGTGCCAGCCCCCGGTCCCCACCGGAGACCCCCTTCCCCACCCCGCTCAGGCCTCACTCACCGCACCTGGGCCTCCTGGCCCTGCCAGGGCCCTACATTCCAACAGGCTGGTAGAGGCAGGTGTGGGCAAAGCACACCTAGAGGCTGAGAACGCCACCTGCCAACCCTCGGGCCAGGGGCTAAGGGCAGAGCGAGACCAAGGTCCTCAGTTTCTTCTCTCCTCTGATGCATGGACAAGTTCAGGGCCCAGAGTTATTAAGGAAAAAGTAGAGCAGAAGGCATGGCATTATCAGTGCCTGGTGATGGGGCTGGTCCCTGTCACTTGGGCCACACTCCCCCTGCTGGGGCATCTTCCACATAATTAGAGAGTCGATGTGTCTGTCTGTCCCGATGGACCGTGGGGTCTCTAAGAGGCTGTGATGACTTAGGAGGACAAAGAGGCTCATGATCCCATAGGGACTCCAGAGCCTGAACTAGGCTACTGCTCTGTCACTTACCTGCTGTGGGGCCTTGGGCCAGTTACTTTCCCTCTCTGGGCCTCTTTCGATGTAAAAAAGGAAATAGTAATAGTATCTACCTGATAAGGATTTTGTGAGTGTGGTGAGTGGCCATACATGTGAAACGTTTCGCACATTATTATTATTATTATTGTTATTATTATTACTCGTCCCTGAGTCTTCAAGATTCACATGGATCTGAGCAGGTACCCAGTCAATCTGTGGAGAAACAGTGCTGGCTTGGGGACCCCTTGACGAATGGTGGGTGAATGAGTGGAGGCCACCTAAGGCTCCCGCCTCAGAAGGAAGGGATCTGTGACATTGTCTGCCTGACGGATGGGACGGTGCTGAGAAATGGGCAGAGAATGAGAAGCCCCAAGGATCTGGATCTAAATCCTGGCTCTGCCGTGTGCTGTCTGGGCAGCCTTTCCTTATCTGCCCAAAGTGGCCAATTCTTGCTGCCTCTCACGCAGGCCCACGTGGAAGGCTGGTCCCCCGAGGTCCTGGAGACAGCATGGGTGTGGTACTGAAGGGTCTGTGCTGAGTTTCTGTGTGGCCCCCCTCCCGGTCGTGGGCTCCCCCCGAACCCACCCTGCCTCACCGGCTTCCTGCCGTCGGGCCAGCTCCACGCTGGCCTGGCCCCCTGTGCTGAGCAAGGGCTAAGAGCCCTGCAGCCGGCTGTGGAACAGGCGGGTTCTAACGAAGTGTCTGCTTGCACATTTCTGCTTGGAGCAGAAATCCGAGCAGGCTGGGTCACCCCTGCCCCTCCCCACCCTGGCTGGACAACTCCAGCGAGTGACCAACACCTCGGAGCCTCCACTTTGTCACCTGTTTCGTGGGGACGCTCAGCATCATCTCAGAGATTGAAAGAGTTACAGATGCAGAGCCTGGCACGGCTCTAAGGAGAGGGAGCTTTTCCCTTTGCTAATGTCTTCGGTCCCCTGGGGACTCGGAGCAGGGCTGGGTGTCTTGGATGCCTCTCGGCCACTTGGTACCCTGTCCTGTAGCAAACCAGAGGCAGGTCTCTGGCTTTGAACCCTCCCACAAAACAGCATCTCGAGAAAACAATAAAATCACAGTCTGTCTTTTATTATAGTTGTTTTTCGGGTACCTTCTGCTTTATAGCAACCATTTCTCACATGTGACGGAGCTTTTTCTTTTCAAATCTGCTGACCTAAGCAATAGTGTCAAATAGCGGCAGGGGTTCAAGCCTGGGGACTGTGGGGCCAGGTGGTCCCGGTTCAAATCCCAGCTCTGCCTCTTCATTGCCACGTGCTCCCAGACAGTTCTCGCCTCTGTCCCCTCACCTGTACAGCGCGAAGACAGCCCCGGGACCCCCGTCTGGCCTGAGGACTGTTCTGAGGGTTGATGCGTGCAAAGTGCTTATTAGAGCTGGACCCAGGGCAGTCAGGGTTACCTTCTGCTGGAGAAACCATTTTACTGAGGGATTTGACACAGAGCGAGCTTGTCGGAGAAACCTGGTGACTTGCAGAAATCACGGCCTGGGAAACACTGGCCCAGGCCACCCGCTCTGCCTGCTCCAGGAAGGCCTGCTGCTACCTGCCTCCCTCGTAAGCCCCCTGGCAGCGGCGTCGCCTTTAATCTCCAGGCTGGTAAACATGCGATCAGGTTTCCCAGGCTTTGTCTTATTACTTGAAGCAGTTCTCAGGCCCTGCGCCCTCCTCCCAACGGTCCTCCCCGCCAGCCTGACTCCAAAAGCCCCAGATTCCCTCTGCCACTGACCCCTGCCTCAGTGTCCTCGTCTGTGAAATGGGCCCACCCATGCAATGGGCACAACACTGTTCTGACCTCGTAAGCGGGGATGAGAAACAGAGCTGCTGTCCTCACACGCACTGTTGCCGTGCCTTGGCTGCCTCAAACACCGACTGCGGGGCCCCAGATGATTCTACCGTGCCCTGTGCCCTTGGCCGTGCACACTCACCTCCCAGCCTTTTCCTGAGCTGGGACCCTCACCCAGAAGGCCCTTCCTGTTCTCGGTGCATTCAGCTTCCCCACCACAGTGAACGTCCCACAGTGTGGGGACCGAGGGCACGACCTGCCACCTGGCAGGTGGGCTGGACAGAGGCCAGTCAGACCTTGGTTACCGACCACGTGGGCCTGGGAAGGGCACCCCGGGTCTGCACCTCCAACACGGGCACGGTAACCGTCGCCTCCTCATGAGGTTATCCTGATGACTTCATTCGCCACGTGCCTGGCGGACGCTCTGCCTCTCGCGGCTGCATTCACTGGTATCATCATCTGTGTGAGTCCGAGACGGGGAGGCCATCCTGCCTTCTGTGGGCTGGTTTCTGGCACTGTCTTGGCTCTTAGCACATATGGAAAAATTCACCCCATCGCATCCTCTCCGCACACAGCTCCCTTAGCAGGGTGGCCGGAACTTCTCACCCACCCATCTCCACGGCCCCCACCTGTCACCGCGGCTTCCAGACCCCACATCTGACCAGCTCCTCCCCGGCTCCAAGCCTCTCACGGCACTTCACTGTCCTCGCCTCCTCCTGGCCACTCTCCCGCTGCCCCCGCCGGTGCCCGGGCCAGGCCCAGTGACGTCCGATTCCCCAGATATGCCTCGTGCTTTCCCAGCTGGGCCTCCAGCCCACAGGCCTCTTGGGCCAGCCCTGTCCTGTCACCTGCTGAAATCTTACTCAAACTTCAAGGCCTCGAGCTCGCCACCTTCCTGGACAAAGCTAGGGGCCCCGGGTCAGCCAGGCCTGCCCCTGAATCATGGTTTAAGTCACCTTTCTTCCTAAAGCCTCGGTTTCTCTAGCTGGAGATTAAGAATAACACAATTTATCAAGTGGTTCTGATGCTCCAGGCACCCAGCCAAGCATTTCATCGGCATGATTTCATTTTCTCTTTCCAACTGCACCATGACGTAGGTGACGACTCTCATTTAAGAGCAATGACTCTGTGTCAAGCCCTGTTCCAAGCATTACATATCTATTCATTCATTCTGCAAAACAATGCCGGAGTCTCTCTCTATTTCACACATGAGGAAATTAAGCCATGGGATGGTGAAGTGACCAGCCCAACGTCACACCCCAACAAATGACAGAGCCGGGCAATCTGGCTCCAGAATAGATGGACTAACCACTTAGTGTTGTGATATCTACATATACCCATTTCAAGTAAGGAAACTGAGACCCAGAGAGGGAAAGTGACTGTCCAAGTCCAACAGCTAGGGCATAGCAGAAACGAGTCCGAGGCTGGATCATTCCAAAACCCGCACCCACTGCCCTACTCTGTGCCTGGCACAAGGCCAGCCAGGTACCTAGTACAGCCTCTGCAGGGAGGATTGAATGGGGCTGCCACGGACTAAGGGAAGATCACTCTCCCTAGGAATCTGTGGGCTCCACTTTGGGACCCCTAAGCCTTTCTGCCTGAGGAGGAAGTGAGTTGTGAACAATAGTAACTCTCCTAACCTACCTGGGGACTCCTTGATGACAGGGGCTTTGCCTCATTCATCCCTCCACCCATCCACACACACCCCACTCATCCAACCATACTCACCCACCCCTCCATCCATTCTTACCCCCACCCACTCATCCATGCCTCCATACATCCATCCATCCACTAGCCATCACTCTACTTTCCATCCATCTGCCCATCTATCCATGCACTCATCTACTCTCCCTTCCTTCCTTCTCTCCGACCTTCCTTCCCTCCTACCCTCCTTCTTACTTTCCTACCTTCCTTCAATCCTGCATCCATCCATCCATCCCATCCACCTTTCCATCTATCCAGTCAGTCAGCCAGCATATCTTCCCTGCTAGGCTCTGTGCTGGGCTGTGCTGAGAACTTGAGTCAATTGTCCCCAATCCCTAATGTCTAGAACTTACTCCCCAGTAAGGGACACCAACTTATAATTCGGTGGGATATGATGTGACAAATGCTATGTGACTGAGGCAGCATGAAGGGCTGTAATAGACCAGAGAAAGTGGAGGACTCCACCTAGGAGTCAAGGAAGGAGGTGCCCTTTGAAGGACACCTGTATTGGTCAGGGATCACCAAAGAAATAGAAACAATAGAAAGTATATATAAAAGAGATTTATTTTAGGGAATTGTCTCTTGTGGTTATGGAAGCTGGCAAGTACAAAATCTGCAGAGTGGGCCAGCAGGCTGGAGACCCAGGAAGAGCTGACGCTGCAGTTCAAGTCTGAAAACCATCTGCTCGAGGAGGTCAGTTTTTTGTTCTATTCAGGCCTTCAACTGATTAAACGAGACCCACTCACATTTGGAGGACAATTTACTCTACTCGAAGTCCACCTTTTTAAATGTTAATCTCATCCCAAAACCCTCTCATAGAAACATCTAGAATAACGTTTGGCCATATACTGGGGCACTGTGGCCCAGCCAAGTTGACACATAAAATTAACCGTGATGGCACCTTACGTGAGAAGAGGAACAGGGGTTCAGAGCACTCTAGGCAGCGGAAACAATCCTTGCCTCGGTCCAGGGGTAGGAGGACGTGGCTGTGGGACAGTGAGCAGTCCACCAAGGATAGAGAATGTGGACAGGAGAGGGGGGCGGCAAGAGTCGCGAGTAGGTGACTCTGTCCGACACCCAGCAGGGGCATTTGCTGAACTGTCACTTCTCAGACAGATTTGGGGGAAATGGGCTGGTTCACAGCTGACATTGCCCATCCATTCCCCTTCCCCCACTTTGGGGGCCCTGCCAGGCCCAAACCGGATGTGGTGGGCAGGCAAGAGGGCCTGGCCGGCCAAGGCCGCTTCAGCTGCTGCCTCCAGCTGCCCCTGGGTTAGGGACTTTGTCCCGGCTATCAGGGAGGGGCAAGCCTGGCTAGCTTCCCTTGCGCTCCCCACCCCCTCACTCTGATTCTGCTCACCCCCACCCCCATGTCTCTGTTTGCCTCCTCTGTTCTCTGCACTTCTCTCTCCAGCTATAGCTGCTTCTTGCCCCTCCGCCCTTTCTGTTTTGTTCTCTATCTCGGCCTGTGTGGACGGGCTCTCCGTGTGGGTCTCTCTCTCCCCTCTCATCTCCCAGATAAATGAGGCGCACATCAATGGCTCTCTGACACCCAGACATCCAAGCATCCCAAACATAGAGAATATCCAGCTGGAAACATCTCAGAAACCACCCTGTCCAACAGCTGGAATCAGAGGCCTTTGGGTCTTTTTTTTTTTTTTTAAGATTTTATTTATTTATTTTATTTGTCAGAGAGAGAGAGAGAGAGCACAAGTAGGGGGAGCGGCAGGCAGAGGGAGAAGCAGACTCCCCACTGAGCAGGGAGCCCGATGCGGGGCTCCATCCCAGGATCCCGGGATCATGACCCGAGCCGAAGGCAGACGCTTAACTGACTGAGCCACCCAGGCGTCCTGAGGCCTTTGAGTCTTGCCCAAGATCGCTCAGCAGGTAGAAGGGAGTAAGAAGTGCCTTCCACCACCACTGACTCCAAAGCAGGCCATCTGTGGAGCTTCCAGGGTCCAGGACCCTGCTCTCTGCCGCTCCTACAACTGCTAAACCCTCAAAATAGCAGCAGAACCTTGAAGCAGCAGTTAAACCCCAGACTCGCAGGAGGGGCCCGTGGCTGAGGGCCGAGGACACTGCTTGGTGAAAACTATGCTCCTTGGCAATTTCAGGGCAACTGAATGTCATGGGGCATCCAGGAAGAGGTGGCTGGGGAGGTAGATGCCACACTGTGCGCCTCAGTTTCTCTGTCTCTCTCTCTCTCTCTCTGCCTCAGTGATGCCTCCAGTCCTCAGAGGCTGAGGCCTGGTTTGGGGATTTCCTCCCTGGCCTGTGCCCTCAGCGCCCCCATGTTTCCTGCTCTTCAGCCTCTCTCCTCACACCAGCAGCTGTGTTCTCCTCTTTGGGTGTCCTTGGGCAAGTCAAGCCCCCTCTGTAAAAATAGAGCTCGTCACCCTCCCGGGCAGGGCTCTGGTGACAAGCAGGTGTCAGGTTCCTGGCGTTCATCTCCTGAGGCCTCACTTTTCTCACCTACCAAATGGGGTAATAGCACCTGCTTCGCAGAGCCCTTGTGCAGCATGAATTCGTTCATATTGTGGAGCACCTGGGAGGGTGCCCGGCACAGGGCAGGCCCCAAGAGCCCCTCCCCCTGAGGCTTGCTAGTGTTGTTATGACCGTCACAACAAGCGGCTTCAACCTCTGGTTTCTCTGAGAAGATGCCAATTGTGTTGCGTTCACTCCAGAGAAAGAGCTTAAGAAGTTCTGACCCACCGATGCTGTGATCTTGCTAACAATGCCATCCAGGGGGCAAGAGGTCTAGACGTTCACCCCCATTGCCGGGAGATCCCGGGCAAGTCCATGACTTTCCCTGTGCCTCAGTTTCCCTACATGGGAAACGATTTTACCCCAGAGCCCTTCCAGTTCTGACATGATTCAAATCTGGGAAATTTTGGCAAAAATCTCAGCTCAGCTATTTACGTGCGAAATGCTCCCTGGCAGTGGGGACAGGGAGGAAAGGAGAAGAAGCCTGAGCTCTTGGTGGCGAGACAGTGGGCCCCCATGCCAGAACCCTTCTGAAGTGGCCTGCCTGCTGGCACTGAGAGACACCAACTGATGGGACTCCTCACCTTTATATTCTTGGTTGGATCAATCTCTCATTGGCCCTCTCCGGGCGCCCAAATCTCACTCTTTTGCAAGTATCCTCCAGGCTCAGCTCAAATGCCTCTTCTTCCAGGAAGTCTTCCAGGCTCCTCACCCAATGGCTATCATCCTTTCTCCTTGTCCCTCCCTCCTTCCTCTCTCTCTGGTTCGCTTGCCGGTTGTTTTTTTTTTTTTTTTTTTCTTGTTCCTCAGTCTTTCTCTCTCTCTCTCTCTCTCTGTTCCCATACCTCTCTGGCTCCCCGTCTTCACTGCTCCCTCAGGCACTTACCAGCCAGACCAATCCCCCTGGCCCTCTCTTCTCTGGCTTTCAGCATTTGCCTGGAAGTCTTGGGTGTCAGGCCCCCAGCAAAGGGCTAGGACCCACTCACCTCCTCCTCCCAGACCTCAGTGCCAGCTAACCCTGTCCCTCTGTCACCCCATTGAATCCCACATCAGGGCTTCGACAGGGCACATGGCCTGCCCAGGGGTCACACAGCCTGAGAGTGGCAGCGCCGAGATCAGACCCAGGTCGTCTGACCCAATTTCCAAGCTCCTGAATCAACCTGCCATATCTCCATCTAAGGTGGGGCCCTTGTTCGGCCAGAATCAGCTCACAACACAGGTCTTTCCAGAGGCAGTGGGGGACAGGGGAGGCAGAAAAAGATGAAGGCTGGAACAGATAAACCACTGGGGGTAGGGTTGGGAGGGACCAGCAGGGCCCTTGGTACTTGGCAACACCCAGATAAGATTTCCCAGCGGGGCCCGCCTGAGCCCTGAGCTGTCTCTGAGGGTGACCTGAATTGGCTCTTCCTGCCGGGTTCACATCTGTGTCAAGCCAGGGCCTCGAGCCTGAGTGAAGACGTGAGGGTGGGCAGGCTCCCCTGGCAGCAGCCGCCCCTGGCAGGATGGGCGGGAACCTGGGCTGGTGCCGAGGGCTGACGGTCTCTGGTGGATAGGCAGGCAGGAGCAGCTGTGGAAACTCTGAGGGAAGCAGCTGCCTCTCCCCCGGGAGGGGGAAGGGGGAGGTAAGAAGGGAAGGGTGGAGGAGACAGGAGGAGGTGGGGGGGGGGGTTCCTTGGGCCCTTGTCCTGGGGGTGACGTGCCTGCCTGTCTGGGGCATGGGCTGACTGACTGATTGTGTCCACAGCCACATCCCAAAGCCTGCCCAGCATGGGGAAGGTGTGAGCAGCCAGGAGCATGGGGCTCCAGGATGCTCACGGGTGGCCCTGGTCGGCTGGCCTCTGTCTGGGGGGGGTGCTCTGCTCAGACCAGGGAGGGAAGACACGGCTTACCTCCCTGCACCCAAGTGAGGTTCCAGGCACCTCACAAAGCCCATTCCACAGAGGTGCAGAGAGGGCAGGGGGCCCAGGGTGGTGTATCCCACTGCCCGTCTGTGATTAGACCCCATCTGTTACAGCTGCGGCCGTGTCCTCGGCTCCATCCGGATTCCTCATTCTTCATCACCGTCGGATCCTCGCTGCCCCTTTAGCACTTGGCTACGGCAGATGTGCAGCACGTGTTTCCCGAATGAATGAATGAATGAATGAATCTGAACAAAACCAGAACTAAATCTCAGCTACTCCTGAACCATAGTCAAACTTGCCTCTGAGCAGGTACAACACTTTGGCTTTCCACAGGCTTTCCAGAGAGTACTATACAGCATTGAAACATGAATGAGCAGGAGTTACACGTACCAACTCAGTGAACCTCAGAAACACACTTTGGGGGGAGGAAAGGCAAGTTCCAAGAGGAAGTGTTCAGCGTTGAACTTATCCAAGGTGCAGTTGTGTTAAGATGTAATGTCTCTGCACATCGAGTGTCCCATCTGTGCGTTGTCCAGGTGGGTGATCAAGGTAGACAGGACCCGTATGGTGGCCCAGGAGGGGCAGATCTGACTTGAAGGTGTATTTTCACAGACCTTGCTCTGGGGTTGCATCTGCCTTTGGGCAACTGACTTGACCTCACTGAACTCAGTTTCCTCATCTGCGAAATGGGGAACACCTCTATATGAGGTGCTGCGAGGACTCAGGGTGGTAATGTCCACAAAGTGCTCAGCACATGCCTGGTTCACTCAGGGTCTCGTTCAGAGATAAAGGGCCTTGACCATTAGCATGGGGGGCGGAAGAGGGGAGAAGCTGCGTGGAGGCTCTGGGGCTCAGGGCCCCTAAGCTGGGGCAGCCCCCCCACTAGCACATTAGCAGTTCGGGGCCTCTGCAGCTCTCCCCATGGCAGGAGGTCAGGCCCGGAGACACTTTGCTTCCCAGCAATCCCTGAAAATCCCTCCCCACGCAACTCACGGGCCCCACTAATCGGTCATATGGTTGAACTTGAGCACAGAGTCTGAGCCACACAACTCAGTACCGACCTCCTCCCCGTGTTGTGAAGCCCTAGGCCAGAGGGGGGTCTCCTCCCAGTGGGAAAGACAAGCCAGCTCCTGCAGCCCAGAGCATTCTAGAGAGCCAGGCTGAGGGCCGGTGCACTCGTGTCTGTCTGGACTCTCAGCACCCACTTACAAGGCCTGGGATTAGGTTTGGCTCTGTGACCATGGCCAGTCCTTCCAGCTGTGAGCCTTGATTTTCTCATCTGTCAAATGGGGATATGATGGTGCCCACTGTAATCAGATGACACATGGACATTGCTTGGCTGGGATGGAGGTAACTTTACTGTTAGTATCAATCTCAAGGTCATCTCCAGACCCCATCCCTGACATAGGACCATAGTTTAAAGTACCACAAAGTCTCTTTCATGCACTGCTGAATCCCAGTGGCCAGCACAGGGCATGGCACACAATATAGTGGGTGATCAATTGCTTTGTGTCAAGTAAATGTGGAGGGTTATCTCATGGGCCTGAGCCCCACATCTGACCTGACCCCGGGGTGACACTATCCCCCCCCCATCTTGTTCTCCTGGCCTTCAAAACCAGCTCAAATGCCACCTCCTTCTGGGCCTTCCCTGATTGCTTCAGGCCAAGGAGATTTCTCTTTGCTTCTAGATCCTGTTGCCCTCATTCCCAGTGCTCCTGGCACATCTGGCCATGTATTGGAGGCTCTAGGTGGTATGTGATGCCCTTGCTAAGGAGGCTCCCCCAGGGTTCGGTGACTTTGTTCATCCCTCTGTGGCCCACAGGGCTTTGGAGCTCCCTTTAAAAATCTACTGAATGGTTGGAGTTCTTTCTCTGCTTACCTGAAGCCGGGCCTGCTTACTTCACCCCGGCACAGCCGACGAGGTCAGGCGTCCCGTGTGCCAGGATGACTAGCATGTGGCAAGTAACCCACGGGTTGGTGGTTATTCTTCCCTGTTCACTGCCCATGTGCCTCCGAATGGGGTCCAGTGATTCTCCCCCCTGGTAAGCACACCCTTGTGCAGTCCCCCCCACTCATGCCAAATAGGGCTGATCTGTGTAACCAATAGGATATTGCAGAAACGATGGTGTGTGACTTCCGAGGTTAAGTCATATGGTATTACAGCTTCCGCCCTCCTCGGGGACCACTTCCTCTGAGAGAAGCAGCCTGTGCAGAGAGGAGCCAAGGCCTCCCACCAACAGCCAGCGCCGACTGGCCAGCCTTGTGAGTGGGCCACCTCGAAAGCCGAGCCTCCGCCCCAGGCAAGCCTTCTGATGACAGCAGTCCCCACGATCCCCTGACGGTGACCTCATGAGAGGCCAGGCTGCCTCTGCAAGACAGAAGCACCAGCTAAGCCACTCTGGGATTCCTGAGTCACAGAAAACATGAGATGTAACCAACGTTTATTGTTCTTTGGGGCAATTTGTTACACAGTGATGGATAACTGATACAGACAACCAAAGCCCCCACCACATTCCTTGGGGCAAGCAGAATTTCAGGCAGGAGCTGCCCCTAGGTTGCTGGGGGACAGCCTGCCAGGTGCAGGGGCCTGACCCTCACTCCCAGGGCCCAAGCCTTGGGGAGGAAGAAGACTTCTCTGACCTAGGCTCCAGGCTGGGAACTTTCTGTTCTTAGGAGGCAGGCGTGACTGCTCTCGACATGGTCACTCTGAGGCAATGTGAACGGTGCTCCCCGAAAGCAGAAGGGCCTTCCTGGTGATTCATGGTGCTCAGGGAGGAGGGTTGAGTGTGTGATTAATCAGAAGCTGCCGCAAGGGCTGCTGAGAAACCAGATCAGACTCTTGTTCTGTTTTTGTTTGTTTTTGTTTTTGTTGCAGCATCAAACCCCAAAAGTCAAGCCTCTCTGAATTCAGGCACACCCAGGTATGACTGGGACATTCTCTCTGCCAGGTCCCAGGCCAGGCACACAGAGGTGAACAAGCCATGGTCTCTGCCTTCTCGAAGCTCAGCACAGGCAACTAACCTTGACTGAGCACCTCTACCCATAGGCACTGAGGCTGGCACGATTCTCCTCAGAACCTACTTCTCGCCACCTCCACCACTCGCCTGGACTGCTTCAGGAGCTCCCTCCCTAGCCGCCCCGATTCTGCCCTTGACCCCCTGCAGCCTGTTCTCCAGATGGAACTCAACATGGTCTTGACAAATGGTAAATCACATCTTGTCACTCCCCCTGCTCAAAACCCTGCACTGACCCTGCAGTAAAAACTGAAACTTACCTTAACAGTGGAAAGATCTGGGGTCACTACCTGACCACTCTGAAATCACGAACAGTGAGACCACCTGACTCCAGGTCAGATGCGTGATTTCACAGCCCCACCTGTGAAGCCTTGACTTGGCTTCTCCAAGGTGTTTGAGTTCATATAAAATCAGGGGAGAGAGGAACAGGTCAGCCACACCACCAGGAAACCAGCAGCCACCACAGCTGTCCCAGACTCTTCCTGCGAGTCAATGTCTTATTCATTATAGCTAACACACTCCAAACGCCCCTCAACGGGACAGCGGAAAGTGTGGTTCATCCACAGCAACGTGGGGACTCTCTGAGATGTCATGTAAGTGACAGAAGCCTTACCCGAGAGAACAGGCTGTAGGGTTCCATCTACAGGAAGTTCTAAGACAGCCTGAACCAATCTGTAGTGATAGCAGTTAGAACTGTTCTTGCCTCAGGTGGGGGCAGGGATCCCCTGGAAAGAGCTCGAGGGAGCTCAAGGGAACCTTTGGGGAGGATGGAAATATTCTGTATCTTGATCTGGGTGGCGATTATATATGTGCAAATTCACCAAGCTGTGGACCAAAGACTTGTTGACTGTGTGGGCGATATACCTCCATTTAATAAAGAAATCAAATGAAGAAATTTTTTAAAAAGTCAGCATCAGGGGAGGGGGCCCTGGGTGGCTCAGTAGGTTAAGTGTCTGCCTTTGGCTCAGGTCATGATCCCAGGGTCCTGGGATTGAGCCCCGTGTAAGGATCCCCGCTCAGCGGGGAGTCTGCTTCTCCCTCTCTTCTGCTCCTCCTCCCCCTGCTCGTGCTCTCTCTCTCTCTCAAATGAATAAATACAATTTGGGGTGCATGGGTGGCTCAGTCAGTTGGGCGTCTGCCTTCGGCTCAGGTCATGCCCACAAGGTTCTGGGATGGAGCCCCACATCGGGCTCCCTGCTGAGCAGGGAGCCTGCTTCTCCCTCTCCCTCTGCTCTCCCCACCCCCCCGCCCATTCTCCCTCTCTCTCTCACTTTCAAATGAATAAATAAAATTTTTTAAAAATAAATAAATAAAATCTTTAAAAAAAAAAAGAAAAGAAGGCAAATATGCCAAAATATTCACAGTGGTTGAACGAGATGGAATATATATGAGTGTTTATTCTATATTCTTTCAATTGTTCTATGTTTTAGGACATTTTTATAATAAAAAGTTGGGGGTACAATGAATAAAATCTAAAGTTCTGTGAGGTAAAATCTTGCCATTTGCAACGATGTGGATGGAACTAGAGGGTATTATGCTAAACGAAAGAAGTCAGTCAGAGAAACACAAATATCATATGATTTCACTCATATGTGGAATTTAAGAAACAAAACAGATGAACATAGGGGAAAGGAAGGAAAAATAAAGTAAGATAGAAACAGAAAGGGAAGCAAACCGTAAGAGATTCTCAACTAGAGGGAACAAACTGAGGGTTGCTGGAGGGGAGGTGGGTGTGAGGTTGGGGAAACTGGTGGTGATGGGCCTTAAGGAGGGCATGTGATGTAATGAGCACCGGATGTTAGATGCAACCGATGAATCACTAAATTCTAACCCTGGAACTAATCATACACTATATAACTAACTAGAACTTAAATAACATATAAAAAAATTAAAATGCAAGACAAAAATAAAAAATAAAATAAAGTTCTGTGAGGTTCTATGTCATCCAGACCCTGCCACCCCTGATCTCATCTTCTGCACATTCCCCCTCTCCCTACAAGCACACACACACACATACACACACACACACCAAGCTCCCTCCTGCCTGGGGTCATTGCCCTGGCTAGTCCCTCTGCCTGGAACACCCTTTCCCTAGACTGCCACACGGCTGTCTCTTGTCACTCAGCTCTCAGCTATGATCCCAGGGGACTCAGGAAAGCAGTGCTGTCCCGGGAAACCACAGCACTTTGTGACTTTCCACAATGCCATCCTCAGCATGTCAGTGACACCTTCCCTCAGGGACACGGATGGTGAACAGGATATCCAACACCTGGAGCTAGGAGAACGGGGGCAACAGCTCTCTCCTTGAATAATGAGGTGTCCCTTTCTTTTCTCCAGAAGGAAACCTTCTCTTAAAGCCCCTAGCAGACTTACTCCTCTGTCTCATTGGCCAGAACCTGGTCCCATGGCCACTGCAGACGTGTCACTGGCCATGGGGAATGGGATGGCTGGGACTGCCTATTCCACTCAAGATTGTCCCCTGGGGTGGAGCATGTTACTCCCTCCCCTGAAATCAGAGTTCTCTTGGCCAGGAGGAAGGTCGATGCCTCTTGGGGAGACAATGCCAGGGGAGGTCCTTGCCTGTTTCGGAACTTGGAGATGAGAAGGCTCATTATCTGTGCCTTCTTTTAAGCCTTCCCAATGCCTTGGGGAGCAGCTGATGGCCTCAAATCCCATTCCATAGATGGACAAATGCTGGATCAGAGAGGCAGGACTTACCTAGCCCTGGTTGGTCCAACCCCAAATTCTCTGTGAATGGAGAAGCTACAAGGGCAGCATGGGCAAAATGTCATAGAGCTCCAGAAGGGGAGAGTTTCCATCACACCGGGAAGTACAGCAAGGCTTCAAGGAGACTGTAGCATTCGGTGCTGTCTGGAGAGTGCAGGGGATTTCCACTGAGACTGGACAAAGTGTCAGGAGGAGAGAAATGAGTGAGCAAGGGCCTTATCCCTCCTTTTCCCCTCCCCTTCTCTTCCTTCCTGCCCTCACTCCCACACGCAACCCTTCCTCTCATTTTGTTTTTCCCTTCTGTAAGAAACAGGCATCCACCTGGTCACGTGTGTTTTATGAAAACAGAAAAGATCAAACTCACAGCTCCCTGGGAGATCTGCCAGCTGAGGGGAGCCTCTCACACCCCCACTGCTGTCCACAGAGCACCCCCTCCATGGGATCTTGCTGCTCTTTCTCACTCAAGAGCCAGGCGTGTTGGCAGCTCCATGGTCCAGGTGAAGATGCCAAAGCCCAGAGAGGTGAGGTCACTTGCAAAGGTCACAGAGCTTGCAAGTATGAGTGCTGGGGGTGTCCTACTCCACAACCTTTGTGCTGGACCCCAGGGCTGAGCTGGGGGGAGGGGCTAGCCCCTGGGGGCATTCTACCCAAGGAGATTTCACTGACTCGGTCGTTGTTGTATTCATTCAGCCACCAGCTCTGTGTCTCCTCATGGAGCTCACATTTCTTAAGATGCAGACTGTTGTGTTTACTCCTGTATGCCCCAGCCGCTAGGAGCAGAGAGGTGCCACTACACAGAAGTAGAAACGATATTTCCATGAGAGAATATCTGTGAACATAATACACCTACATTCCATGCCTTCTGTTTGTCTGGCTTTCCCCTTGAGCATTGCGTTCAGATGTCCTTCCCTCATACTCCATGGAATCCCACGTTGCCACTGACAGCTCATCTGTATGTGGACACATCCAGTTGTCACTTGTCAATCCTCTTTCACTGAGCTTCCCTGGAGCCCATTAAAGCCCTCCTCCTTGGGCGCCTGGGTGGCTCAGTCGGTTGAGCGACTGCCTTCGGCTCAGGTCGTGATCCTGGAGTCCCAGGATCGAGTCCCTGGATCGAGTCCCGCATCGGGCTCCCTGCTCGGCAGGGAGTCTGCCTCTCCCTCTGACCCTCCCCCCTCTCATGTGCTCTCTCTCATTCTCTCTCTCTCAAATAAATAAATAAGATCTTTAAAAAAAAAAAAAAAAAGCCCTCCTCCTTCATGATTCCCTTGCCCTTCACTCGGCTTCTGTGACATGCCCTCTTCCGGTTGCCTTCAACTTCCTGCCCTTCCTCTTCAGGCCCCTTTATGAACTCCTCTTCTGAGGCCAGCTCCTTCAAGGTTGGGGTTCTCTTCTCTCTTAACATACTCTTTCTCTGGGTGTTCTCATGAGTTCCCTGGGGCCTAAAACACTCATAAAGATGGCTTTCATGATTAGCACCTAACCCCAATCCACCCACAGGAGCCCCTCTAGGACATGGAGAAGGGAACCAATCTCAGGTGAAATGAAATTCGTGGTAAAAATCACCAAACCTATGAGAACTTCACCTTCTTTCTTTTATTTTTGACCACTAAAACGTATTTTGTC
The DNA here is from genome assembly GCF_002201575.2 of Neomonachus schauinslandi. Taxonomy (NCBI): domain Eukaryota; kingdom Metazoa; phylum Chordata; class Mammalia; order Carnivora; family Phocidae; genus Neomonachus; species Neomonachus schauinslandi. The sequence goes on from NC_058403.1 coordinate 159,802,293, forward strand.
AGAGGAGTAAGAGCACATCAGCATTTATTGGGTTTTCTCTCTGTGGCAGCCACTGGCCAGAGTGCAACCTAATTTACTCCTCACCAACTCAGAGAGGATTGGAGTGGAGGGTGTTAGTTAGCTTCAGCCCAAACTAAGGGGCTTAAAACAATCACGACATATTTGGCTCACAGTTCTGTGGGTTGGAGATTTGGACTTCACTCAGCAAGGGGTTCTTCTGCTGGCTTGGTGGGGCTCCCTCATGAGTCCTCATGGTGTCTCGTCCCCCAGCGGGCCACCCTGACTTTGGCACATGGCACGGCTGCCATGTGACAATAAAAGCAAAAGCTGCAAGGTCTCCTGAGGCCCAGGCTTACAACTGGCACGGTGTCTCTTCCACCATATTTGATTAGCCCAAGCAAGTCCCGGGGCCGGCCGCAATTCAAGGGCAGCTGTAAAGTGTCATGGTCGTTTCCCCCATCTGCCCCATGGACCATCTTCGTTTTATGAAGGAGGCTGGTGGGAGCAGAGGGGCTGGCTAGACTGTAGGGCCTGCGCCCCTCCCACCAATCCAGACCTGTGTGCCTCGGAGCTCAGAGAGGCAGGCCTCACCAAAGAGGCTGATCTGAGGGGTCCCAGGCAGGCCGGTGACAAGCAGGGGCTTGACTCAAGAGGAGGATTAAGGACACTAAATCCATCCCTCTGGCTTGAAGCCTGGCCAAAGCAGAAGGGCAGTGTTCCAAGGGCAAGCCTCCGAGGGAGACAAGCTCGGGTACCTCCCCACCAGGCCGCCTGGCTCGAGCTTCACCAGCCTGTCCCACTGGGACTCTGGGCACCCCGCACTCACAGGCCCCGTGCTGGGCCTGGGGATCTGATGGCTGACCATGGTCCTTGCCCACACTGTCAGGACACACAAGTACCACACACTCACACACTCACGCCCTCAATAATGTTTTCCCTGTGGTTGTCCTTAGGGCTGGGGTGCCTGAGCCCGCCTGGGTAGAACGCCCTCCTTCCCATGTGATAGGGAGGTGCGAGACCTTGGGCAGGTTACTGTGCTCTCCCGCTGAGCCTCAGTTTCCTCTTCTGTAAAATGGGATTGAAGAGTATGCTTTCCTTACAGAGAGGTGGTGGGGATTGGAGAAGGCAAGCATGTAAAGGACTTCTCTCTGGGCAGGATGAATGTGACATTGTCTAGAGAAGGCAGCCATCCTCATTATGGCCTCGGGTCCGCAGTCCCGTCTGCAAACACTGGAGACCAAATGCGATAGGGATTACAAGAACAACGCAGAGTTTATACCATGTAATACATATCACCCCAGAGTGTCCGAAGCCGCCGCTCTAGCCAATCCAGTTGAGATTTCTACAGGGAAGCCTATGACTACTAGTGGTACATGGGCTAAATAAAGTTTCTAGATGGCTTGCAGAGTCTCTAGTTTTGCCACCAAATTCGTTTTTAGATTTTGTTTTTCAAAAAATTGCTAGCTATGGGAAGTACGGATTATTTGGATCGTTATAATTATTGGTCGTGATTCTCAACCGTGGCTGCATATTAGAGCTGGTTAAAATGCAGGTTCTTGGCCTCACGCCAGACCAAAGGAATCAGAAGCATAGGAGGTAGGCCCCAGGGAATGGGCATTTTTTTTTTTAAGTAATCTCTACACCCAATGTGGGGCTCAAACTCATAATCCTAAAATCAAGAGTACATGCCCCACCAACTGAGCCAGTCAGGTGCCCCAGAATGGGTGTTTTTTTGTTTTTTTTTTTTAAGATTTATTTATTTATCTTAGACGGGTGGAGGGGCAGAGGGAGAAAGAATTTTTATTTATTTATTTATTTATTTATTTATTTATTTATTTATTTATTTAACAGAGAGAGCCACAGCGAGAAAGGGAACACAAGCAGGGGGAGTGGGAGAGGGGGAAGCAGGCTTCCCAAGGAGCAGGGAGCCCTACATGGGGCTCGATCCCAGGACTCTGGGATCATGACCTGAGCCGGAAGGCAGAAGCTTAACGACTGAGCCACCCAGGTGCCCCCAAGGGAGAAAGAATTTTAAGCAGACTCTGTGCTGAGCTCGGAGCCCAACGCGGTGCTCAATCTCACAACCCTGAGATCACAACCTGAGCCAAAACCAAGAGTTGGACGCTCAACCAACAGCGCCACCCAGGCGCCTCCAGAATGGGTATTTTTTAAAAGCTGCCAAGGTGAGTCTGATGCAGAGCCAGGGATGAACCATATTCTAGAGATTATAAAATGGCATGGTGGGGGGGGGGGGCTTCACTAGTTTAGGAAGATCAGGGAAGACTTCCCTGAGGAGGGGACCAAGCTTGAGCAGAGCAGACAGATGAAGGGGTAGAAGAATGTCCCCAGCAGAGGGAATAGCGTGTACAGACTCCCCATGGCAGGCAGACCTTCAGCAGCAAATTACAAATTATGGGAACTGAAAGGTCCCTAAGGCAGCTGGAGCCTATGAGGGAAGGGCCCCAAGGCTGAGCGGCCTCCTCCACTTCCTCTCTGGTGGGGTTCCGAGGGGAGCTTTGAGACCAGGATCTTTCCTGAGGGTGAAATCTGCGCAGACGGACGCTCTATTCCCAGAGAAAAGCAAGTAGCAACTGCTCCTCCCTTCCCAGCCCAGGGAGGGGACAAAGTTAAAATCAGAGTGGGTGCAAGGAGCTACTCAGACCCACCAACACAGTGGTTTTCAAATGTTTTTATTTTGTAAGTTATTTTGGTGCCTTTTTGTCAAACAAAATATTTTCCCACTGTCCCAATAATGGATGGAGCAAAGTGCTGGTAATACTGGGGGGTCTGGAGTCCTGCCCTCTCTGACCTCCCCCAAGTCTCTCCATGTTCCTTTGGGACTCTGTGGGGCCCAGGTCAAAACTCCAGGGAATCAAGGCTCAGAGAGGGGGGGACAGCGGGATTGCCCAAGGAGTTCCCGTCATGAGGGGATCCCTGGGGCAGGATCCCAGCCCCCTGACTCCCTTTCCTGTGCTCTTCTGGCCTGGGTGGAATTCTCCAAACCTTTGTCCCTTAGATCTCTCTGTACAAGTGTTTCTTTGGCCACAACTCACCTGTTAGGTATGGGTTGAACTGTGTCCCCCGCAAAGGGATATGTTGAAGTCCAAACTCCCAGCACCTGTGAATGTGACTTTATTTGGAAATAGGGTCTGTGCAGATGTAATCAAGTCAAGATGAGGTCATTAGGGTGGCCCTAATCCAATATGACTGGTGTTCTTAAAAAAAGAGGGAATTTAGGTTCTCGGGGGCGGCTGGTTCCCAAAGACGTGGGGTCCTGCAGAGTGAAGATTTAAATCCCCAAGGTCATGGCAAAACATTTGACGTTCACAGCCAGGGTTGTGATGGTACAGGAGGGGAATGTGGAAGGTGCATCCAGGGCCCTAACCAGAATCCTCGCCATGGATGGGCTCACTGAGGACATTATAGTACTGTGTGAAAAGCCATGCCTTCGGCGACAGAGAGAAAGCGATGAAACCTGCCAGTGATGGCTCTCAAGACCAACTTGAGGGGAAAGAATCAGCAGACCCGTGGCAGGGCTGCTGAGGTCTGTGGACAGGAGGCCCAGGATGAAAATCCCTATCCAGCTGTCTACTTCCTTTCTCCAGCCCCATTTTCTCTTACCTTCTTATAATAAACCAATCATGGACATGCAAGAAGGCCTGAATATAGAGAAGCAACCCCACAATTAGCCATGGACGCTCTCTTTTATTAAGCGAAAGAGAAACTGAGTCACAAAGTAGTCTAAGAGCAGAATGGTGATTGCCCGAGACTGGTTGGGAGTGGGGAATGGGGAATTATTCTTTAATGGGTACAGGGTTCCAGTGGAGGAAGCTGAAAAAGTTCCAGAGACAGATGGTGGTGATACTTGTACAACAATGCGAATGTAGTTAACACCATTGAACTGTACACTTAAATGGTTCAAACGCAAATTTTATGTATATTTTGCATCATAGATTTTTTCAATTTTTTTATTTTTTTAATTTTGCTTTTCTTTTTTTTTTGAGAGAGAGAGAGAGCGTTCGTGCACGAGCGGGATGGAGGGGGCAGAGGGCGAGAGAGACTCCCAAGCAGACTCCACGCTCAACGCATAGCACAGAGCCTGATGCAGGGCTCGATCTCATGACCCTGAGATCATGATCTGAGCCAAAATCAAGAATTGGATGCTTAACCGACTGACCCACCCAGGCTCTCCAGCTATAATACATTTTTTTAAGGAAGAAGAAGAAGAAGAAGAAGAAGAAGAAGAAGAAGAAGAAGAAGTGGGACTTTAGGACACAGGGTGATGGCCATGGGAAATCAGGGACACATGGGGAGAAGGCTTCGTGACAGCAGAGACCGAGATTAGAGTGATGCAGATACAAACCAGCGATTGGTGGAAACCACCAGAAGCTAGGAAGGGACGAGGAAGGATACAATCTATCCAGAGCCTCCGAGGGAGCAGGACCCTGCTGACACCTTTATCTCGGACCTCTGGACTCCAGAACTGTGACAGAACAGGTTTCTGCTGTTTTAAGCCAGCAGTCTGTGGTACTTTGTGAAGACAGCCCTAGGAAACTGAGACGCCTCCTAAATCATTGCTCGTTTAATTTCTTTCCCTTCTAAAGGACTCATTTTTTAAACAACGTGCATACATTTTGCTAAAAAGTAAATCTCCCAGCACTGCTATAAATGGAAGACCACGATCCTTTCCATAAATAGAAGGCGCCTTAAAAATAAAGACAATGAAAACCAGGCAATGGTGGCTCTGATCTGGGGATGCCTTTGTGGGAAAAGGACATGAGCAACTGACGAGGGGTGTTGAAGACACACAAGCACCTACCTAGCTGAGACTTCTTGATTTATCGGGGAGAAAAAAGGAGAACTGAAAAGAGAAAACTTGCTTATTACCTGAAAATGTCGCATTCTGAGATGTCTCTAAGGATTAGGACTTCAGGGATGGCCATGCCCCCTCCCTGCCATCTTCCCTTTATGTTTGAGGAAATGGAGCCAGAAAAGCTCAGTGATTTGCCTAAGGACACACAGCATCGGTGGCCAAGTCTGGATCTGAGCTGCACTCCTATGTGCTCTTCCAGGAAAAGACTTCTCGTTCCCATCCAGCAACCCCGGGTCATGCCCGGGTGGCCAGGAGCTGAGCACATGGATGCAGAGCAGGGACAGGAAACTCTGAAGGCCGAGCACACAGACACAGCCTATGTGTTCTAATCCCATAGAAGTTATAGCCAAGTGAAGGCTCTGCAGGATTATTCTTACTATGCTTCGAGCAACTGGATCTGGGTAAAAATTGGCTTGCACCAAGGGTTATAACCCAAGTGATGATTATAAAATTTGTCTCTTCTTGCTCCATTGGATCATCTATACGGAAAATCAGGGTCCATGCAGGCAGCTGTCCCACATCCTGCCACATATCATTGCATGCTAAGCAACTGAGGTCATGGGGCACATCTCCCAAACCAGATATCTCCTTCACCCTTCTTCTGACCCTGAGTTCATCTTCTTCCTCCTCCCTCTACTTCTCCCTCTTCTCTTAACTTCCATTGCCTGCTCTGGCCTATGAAAAGGAGCAGGGCTCATAGCTTAGAGTCTGATATGTTTGGATTCAAATCCCAGCTCCACTGTGTGGCCGCGAGTCTGTGGCTCATCATCTCTGAGCATCAGTTTCCTCATCTATGAAATGGGTCCCCTCCTCCCAGGTTACTGGGAAGGGTCAACAAGATCATGCTTATGAACCTGAGAGCTCAGAAAATGTTCATTCCCTCCCCCTGCCAGACTGCAAGAGATGAGAGAGGCCTTCTCAGCACTGCTGTGTGTCCTGGGACCAATCACTCACCCTTTCTGAGCCTCCACTTCCCTGGGGAAGTGGCTTCAGAGGGCGCCTAGGGCCACTCAGAGCTGGGGGATTCTGGGATTCCAGGAGTAGAGCTGGGGTGGCCTGTGAGCTGGGGCCCACCCTGCCTGGCTCAGATGACCAGTCCCAAGGGCCCAATCAGGCCAGCCTTGGATCAGGCCATAAGTGGGAACAAAACAGTCAGGGAGCTCGCCTCCCTGGCTTTGTTTATTGTCTGGGAGCTGGGAATATTTTGAATTGTTGTGTTTGGGGAGGGAGGGAAAAATAACCAAATATAAGAAGGCAGCCAGTGAGAAGCCCGGGCAGGAATGCAGAGGAATTAGGCCTGCCTGGGTATGTCTGGGAGATGGTGATGCTCCCAGAGGCCCCCACACTCCCTAGGTCAAGGATTCTCGTCTCTGATGAGCCATTCAAATTGCCTGAAGAACTGAACTTTTTTAAAAGCCTCATGCCCAGTTACATTAGGATTTCTAAGGGTGGGACTCAGACAGAGGGGTTTTATAAGCTTTCTGGGTGACCGTAACGGGCAGCCCAGGTTTGAGAGCAGGTGCTGCCCATAGCAGCCCATTAGAAGCCCCCCAAAGGGCTTGTGAAACATGATTGCTGGGCCTCCAGCCCGGAGTTCCTGAATCAGGACATCTGCACCCGGCCTAGGACTGTGCTTTTCTCACAGGTTCCCAGGTGCTGCTGCTGCTGGCCTCGGGACCACACTTTGAGAACCTCTCCTCCGCACTCTTAGGACTCAAGATGTTGTCTGTGGACCAGGGGCATCTGCCTGGAGCTAGTCAGAAATTCAGAATCTTGGGCCCCACCCCAGACAGTGCAGTGGAATCAGTCGGCCTGTGAACAGAATTCCCAGGTGACTCTATGCACTTTGCAGCTGGAGGAGGGCCAGGCGAGGTCACGCTGGCTAACCTTTCCCCCTACAGATGGGGAGACTGAGGCACCCAGAAGTGAAGGCCCCTTGGGGGTTATAGAACCATTCAGGATGCCTCAGGGCTTGGATCCAGGTCTCTCCAGGGTGGAAGGGGAGGGGAGGGAGCTTCTGTGGGTAGAGTTGAATTCACAGTTTTGCAGACCGGCCCCTTTGCCCCCCAGCTAAACAAATAGTTTTGCGGTGTGTGTGTGTGTGTGTGTGTGTGTGTGTGTGTGTGTGTGTGTAGGATGGGGTGATCCCTTCTGTGGATATGTCCAGCAACTGTAGATAGCTACAGAACCATTCATTCATTCAGCAGACATTTCCTGGGCACCTACTACGGGCCAGGCATTGCTCTGGGCCCTGGGAATACGGCACTGGACCTGGCCGATGCAGCCCTGCCCATGTAAAGTGGGCAGCCTCGATGTGGAACCAGATCTAAACAGGCCAACATAGAAATGATCAAGGTATATTCACACTGTTATCCAACTTAGGATGAAAATAAAACCAGGCCACGGCACCGCGCTGAGGCCTAAAGAATGGGAAGGAGCCAGCCCTGGGAAGGGCTGAGGGGAAAGTATTTCGGGGGGTGGGGGTGGGGGCAGCCAAAGCCAAGGCCCAGCAGCAGAAGGAGCTCAGGTTTGAGGGAAAGCCAGGGAATCCAGTGTGGTGGGAGGGGGAGGAAGGAGAGGAGTGTGGGGAGATGGGGGCGGCAGGCCTCAGAGGCTGTGAGGGGTGTAGGCTTAGTGAGTGTCAGTGTGGTGGGGGTTGTGGAGTGGTTCAAAGCAGGAAGAAGGGAGTGAGTCTGAGGATCTTCTGATTTTTTACTGAGGAATACACTGCATTGGGTGGAATGCACCTAGCTAAAGGACACGATGCTCAGGATAAAGCCCCTTCTCAGCCCTCAGGAGGGTCTCTGGGGTCCTTCTGGCCAGCCCCTCCCCCACCCCCAGAGCCAACCCGGGCTCCCGTGCCCAAGACCAGAGACGCACTTGGCCTGATTGAGCCGTCCGCGTGGTCTGTGGTGTTCCCTCACCAGGCCTGGTGTTTTGGAGATCTCTCTATGGTTTTACACATCTCAGGAGTCCTTCATCTGTGTGTCTGTTTTTCCGTTCTCCTGTGGGTGTTACGCAACCAGGACTGTTTCCGTTTTTCGGCTATTATGAATAGTGCTGCCATTCACATTCTTAGCCGAGTCTTTGTGTGGCCACTTGGTTTCATTTCTCTTCGGTCGATGCTTAGGCCTAGAATTGCCGGCTATAGGCTAAGCGGACGTTTAACCTTATAAGAAATTGCTGAGCTGTGTTCCACGGTGGTGGCGGGGCCGTTCCATTCCCCCACCAGCCGTGGAGGAGGGACCCAGGCTCCCTCCAGCTGCTGCGTGGAGACGGGCCCGTGGGTAGGAGAGGAAGCCAGGAAGCCAGGAAGGAGGCCCTTGCAGTCACCAGAAGGGAGACCGCAGGAGCTCGGCCTGAGGCAGGGCTGCAGCGTTGCATCAGTGACTGAATAAACACGCACATGGGACCCCTACCCTGAATGTCTGTGCCCTGCCCCGACACGTCCCTCAGCCCTGGGGACAGATTTGCCCTTCCTGTCAAGGGAGAGGAGGAAGTGAGTCCTTGGAGGCTTGCCACCTACAGGCCACATCGGGCAAGCATTTCCTGGGATCTTCTGTGCTCTAGGCCCCTTGCTAGGTGCTGCTGGGGATACCTGGCTTATGGGTGCTCCCAGTCTGGGGTTCCAAGTGTGGCTGAGGCCCGGGTTGCAGGAGGGCAATGTGCTTTGGGGAAGGGAACAGCATGGAGGAAGGCTGGAAGGTGGGAATGCTCAGAGCACACACATGGAGGAAGGTCAATGTGTGCCTAGCACCGGGCTCAGGGCTTTGTATGAATCTCCCCCACTTCATTCCCACAACCCCCTAGGACATAGAGACGATGGTTAGCCTAGCTTAACAAATTGGGAAACTGAGGCACAGAGCGACTTCCCATGATTCTATGTCACACAGCCCATGACAGATGAAACTGGGAGGTGCAAACAGGCAAGAGGAGGATGGGAAGGTGGGAGGCAGATTCCTGAAGGTTCAGATGCTCTGACAAAGCCTCCATGGTACAGGGGTCCATCCGTACACATTCAGCAGCGTGGACACATGGGGTGTGCCTAGGAGAAGGTGCCCAGGATGGGGACCACTTGACAGTCCCATCACGGTACCTTTGTCTCTCTAGGGAATGACGTTCTGAGAGGCTGAGCAGATAACCCTCGGCAGGGCTGGGGGGGGGAGGGGCTGCCCTGGGCTGGCCAGATGGCCCAGCATAGCCGGACCGCCAGCCAGCAAGCATCTCGACAATTCTTGTTGGTTGCCTGATAGATGAGACAAATGATTCTTTGGCAAGGGACTAAAGGTTTTGTCCAAAGTCCTGGATCGATTTTATTTTATTATTGCCAGTGGCTGAAAACAGCATTATCAGGAACTTTCTCAAAATCACATTCACTGCCTTTAAGTTAAGGATGGCGGACTGCAGCCTGAAATTTGGCTGCCTTTCCTCACATGCCCTCCATCCGGCCATTGATTTTCATTCTCGAAATGGCAGGAGTTAGTCCCAACGGGATTTCAGTCTAGTATGCGGCTTCTGAAGGAAACCTCTGCCCGGGTTTCCTTGAAGTTCCCTCCTCGCTGCCAGCGCTCTTGGTTCCTTGGTGCTCATGGTCTCTTCCTGGAGGTGCCAGGAGCAAGGGGCAGGGCCAGCACACAAAGTACATGCCGGGTCTCAGAGTCTGCTCCCTGCAGGGCCGGGTGGGTGACGTGAATGAAGGAACGAGCCAGGTGGGGACTCTGGCACCCTGGGGGGTGGGGTGTCTCACATCCCCACGTGAGGGGCTGGCTGATGTCACTCAGTTCCGAGGGATGGCCGACAGGTAGATAATGGGCCCAAGGTGGCTCCATCTTACCATTATCTAAATGTGAATCTCTCAACCAGACCTTCAGATCTGTACAATGTGAAATCTTCCAAGTTTTTCTTCATGGCCACTGAAATGTTTAAAAAATATTTTAAAGCCAAAAAAAGCACATCTGGGTTCAGTGCAGGGCCCTCCAGTTTGAGACCTTTCCTCACAATGGCTCAGTGAGGCAGGACTCACGGTCGCGTGTCAGGGATGAGGAAGCTGACCCCCAGAGAGTGGGCACGCAGGCAGCAGCAGAGGGGGAAACGCAGACTGGGGGTCTGTGGCCTCCACGGGCAGCTCTCTCCAGTCCACCCTATCCTGGCCCAGGTCCCCTGTCCCCCAGCCCTTCTCCACCTCTCGGGCCAGCTTTCCTTGGGGTTGAGGCTGGAGCTCTTTCTGGCTTCTCTTCTCCTTCCCCTCCTCCTTCCCCTTTTCCCTGCTTCTTCTCCTTCTTGGCTTGGGTTTTAACTCCAGCTCTACTACTCACCCGCTGAAGGACTTTGGACAAGTTATTTAATTTCTCTGTGGCTCAGTTTTCCTTTCTGTAAGTGGGGGAGATTAATAGTAGGAACCTCCTTGGGTTGTTGGGAGGAGTCAGTGAGTTGAAATACACAAGGGCCAAGGGCCCTGCCTGGCATGCAGCCAAGTGCTCTCTAAGGGTCTGCTAAATAGAGTAAGCGCGACAAACATTTATTGAGTGTCTACCGTGTGCCGGGCCCTCTGATGAACCCCAGGGCTCAACGGGGGCACCAAGGACAAGAGCCCACCCCTCATGGAACTTACACTCTAGAGGAGGAAGACACAGGGTTGGACGAGCCCCATCTGTGGGCCCCATGCTGGCACAGTCTGCACTATGCTGACCTGCCTGGAGTTCGCACGATCCAATGGGCCTTTCCAAATCGCAGCCCTGGATGTGGCCACTCCCCCTCACGCCTCCCAAGACCTCTGCTGCTCACTCTCTGTGACCCTCAGCTGGCCCATATCACCTTTGCTTAGGACCCAACCACTCTTGCCAACAAGCTTTTGCACAACAGCTCTCTCTGCTTCTCCCTCCCTTCCCCTCAACCCCTTGGCTTAGTCAAAGCCGCCTCTTCAGAGTCACTTAACCGCATTATGACCTGCCACTTTGCACTGTGTGTGGTGACCCACGCGGGGAGGCCGGGGAGTTTTTGTTTGCCATCTGCTCCTCCAGCTCATGGAAGAGCCTCACTCGCATTGGGAAGGAAGGGAGAGATGTGAGGACTCAGTTGCTTCTCCTCTCCAGCTTTGCTTTCCTCACCTATAAAAGGGGTGCAGTCACCATGAACTTGAAGGACCGAGCTGACGAGCCTGGAAGTGGATGCCACCTGGGGTGGCTGGGTGCTTCCTGGAGGAAGGGGCAGCTGAGGACTGCAGAGAAGGGCAGGAGGAGGCCCTGGAGGAAGGCAGGGGAGGGCATGCGCTGAGAGGGGCCAGTGTCTGGCTCAGCTGCAGCCTGCTAGAAGGTCAAGATGGAGGCAGATAGCAGGGGTCCTCAATGAGGAAACCAGGCAGAGAATAAGTGTCATCTCTCCAACCCTGCTCCTCAGCATCCCTGGTCCTCCCTCTGGGGCTGTTCAGAAAGAGGGTCTTAAGAAGCCCCTCCAGGCTGTGGATCCAGGCTGGGTCAGGTATGACGAGGGGGATGGCTCTCTGTGGAGCATGTATTTCTTCTTTTATTCTCAGTCTAAAAGGTGGAAGGAGGCACGTGTTCTCCACACAGCCTCCCAGGTGCAGAGAAGGAGGGAGTGAGAGGAGAAACTGGAGAGTTTTCAGAGAGGGGCAGGCGTTGCTGGAGGTCACACAGCACTGCTCCTCATGCCCACACAGGGCATGAGTGTGAAAAATGGTCTCAGAGGAGCCGCTCATGCAAATAAGGACAAGAATAATGGCACATTCCCCATTTTCATTTAAAAATAGTCACAGCAGTGACGCCTGGCACTTCCTAAGTGCCCAGTGCTGTTTTGAGCTTTTTACACTGTTAACCTTGGCTCTTCATAGCAGCCAGAGGAGATAGGTTCTATTACATTTATTTCCACTTAACAGATGAGGAAACTGAGGCATAGAGAGCCTGAGTAACTCCCTCAAGGTGACCCAGCAGGAGCAAAGCCAAGAATCCGGGAGCTGTTGACCGCTTCACATCAGTCTCAGGTCACCCTAGTGCCTCCGGGGAGACAGCGGGGGCAGGGTTACTGTGCCCATTTTTCGGAGGAGCAAACCGCGGTTCCGAGAACCTGCATGATCGCCGGAAGGGAGGCGGCGAAAGGAGGCGTCGGAGTAGTTTGGACCCGGCCACTCAAGGAGCGGAGCCGCAGGCCCCTCCCATGAGCCAGGTGGATGGGCGAGTGGTGGGGGGTTGGCGGCTGGTGTTAGGGGAGGGGTGAATCGAGGCCGGGGGCTCCCTTGCTCTTCATCCGGAGGCAGGAGGAGGCTGAGGACCGGCTGTACCACTTGGCACCAGCATTTGCAGGGAAAGGGTTTCCTCGAAAAGTGCTCTCTAATGCGGGAAGCAGTGGGCCGAGTGTTCGCCGCGCAGCACGAGGGTGTGTGCGCGCGCGCTCGGCGAGCCCGGGCTCTTTGTCCGAGCCCGTGCGCGCGTGCGTGTGTGGTGTGTGCGAGTGTATGTGTGTGAGCGTGTGTGTGTGTCTGTGTGAGTCCTCATGGGGGGCGGGGCTGGGCGTCCGGCCCCGCCCCGGTCCCGCCCCCGGCCCGGCCAAGCTGGTATTTTTCCACCCAGCAGGATGGGTGATGCTGAGAGCTGCCTGCTCAGACAACAGACACGCGAGGTCAGGAAGAAGCCGCTTATAAATTACCGCTTCCTCCGCGCCGCCGCCAGCGCCGAGCTCCGGGCCCTGGCCGCAGCCCCGCTCGCTCGCCAGCTCCGAGCCCCGAGGACCGCGAGCCCAGAGACCCAAGCCACGCGGAGAAGGAGCGCGGAGCGCGGAGCCCGCGGGCCAGAGACCGAGCAGGAGGGCACTCCCGGCCAGTGGAACCGAGTGCAGCCGAGCGCAGCGCCGCGGCCACCCCAGGTACCCGAGGGACAGGGAGCCGGGCGCGCGGAGCCCCCTCCCTATCCCTGCGCTCCCGCCAGCCCGGACCTCCCCGCCAAGCCCCTCTCGCCACCGAGGGAGGGACGGAGGGTCGCCCGCGCAGACCCGCTGGTGGGGCTGTTATTGTTTCCCCAGCGAAAGGGCTTGGGCTTTTCGTGCCGGCGGCAGGTGTGTGTGTGTGTGTGTGTGTGTGTGCGTGTGTGTGTGTCGGTGTCTCTGTCTCACCGGGTGTCTCTATGTATCTCCATGTCCCTGTGTTTCCGAGGGTGGCTGTTCCTTCATTTCTCCAGCAATATGCACTCGTGTGTCCCAGTGTGTGCCTGCTCTTCTGTGTCTTGGGTTGTGCTTGTCTGTGTATTCTGGCGTGTCTATGATACCTGAGTGTGGCTGTGTCAATGTGTCCTAGGATGTGGGCACTTGTGTGTCCCGGTGTGTGTCTGGTGTGAACCTGTTTGTATGTGACTGTGTCTCCGAGTACCTGGCTGTGCACGTGTGTGTCCCTGAGCGTGGCTGTGTCTCCGGGCCCCTGGTTGCAGGCACTTGTGTGTCCTGGCTGTACCTGAGGGAGTGTCCCTGGTGCCTAGAGGGCCGACCAGCCGGAGCTGATTCTCCAGGGCAGGCACTGAGTTGGGCGAGGTGATAGGGGGGCATGGCTCCAAGGGTGCTGCCCGTGTGTGGCGTGCAGGTGGCAGTGCCAACGTCCAGCCGTCTTGAGTGGCAGGACGGAGGCCCCAAGGGACAGCAGCAGGCAGGGACAGCAGGACACATCCTCCTCTAGCCTTTTCTCCTTCCTTCTGAGGGTTCCTCTTTTGAGCAAGAGGTTCTCTCGTCCCCCTCCCACCAGGAAAGCCAGACAGAGAATCTCAGGGACCTTCTGCGACAGCCCCAAATCTTCAGCCTAAACTGCAGGGGGGACCTGTGGGCCACCCCCGCCCCCGGCGTTCAGAGGGAGGTGTGTGCTGAGCAGGGCCACCAGCCTGGCTATTTTGGTCACTGCCTGGCCCCTGCCAGATCCTGGTGTCCCCTAGGACTAGCCCCAAAGCCTTGGGAGGCAGCCCAGGCCCCCATTTCCTGCCTGGAGAAATAAATCAGCTCAGTAACTGCCCAGACACTTGAACGGAGGGTCTTTGGGCTGAGGTTTAGTGGCGCGTGGCTGGCTCCGTTTGGACTTCGGTAAATTGGCCCACGCTTTGGCACTGCTGGCGTTTAAATAAATGTCATGGAGGAGATCTCTCTAAAATTTCTTTTTAATTTTTTCTTGGCTAGAAGGGAGGGGATCTCGTCCAGAGTCTCCCAGCCAGAAGGAGTTTATTTTTGTGAGAAAGAGCGGGTGAGTGCTTAGCAACCGCCTGCCTCTCTCTCTCGACCAGGGAGTCATCCTGGGAGTGTGGGGTGGGCATGAGAAGGTGTGGCGGCGCGTGGGGGAAGGAATGTAATCAGGATGGTGTTGGGGGATTAGGGGGATGCCGGAGGGCACTGGCTGAGAACCCACCACAAGATGGGATTGGCAGAATGGCTAGAGGTCTTAGGGCTGGCTCAGTCCCTAGTTGACCTTGTGCAACCTTGTTTGGGGGGCCTCAGTTTCCTCATCTGTAAAATGGGTGGACTAGACTGGTTATGGGGTACATGGGGACTGAGAGGCAGAAGCATGTCCCCAGAGAGCTCAGTTCAGTTACTGTGCCTCAGTTACTCTACCTTAGTCAGTAGGTGACCTTGGGTGATTCTCTTGGCCTCTTTGAACCTCAGCTTGGCTGTCTGGGCAGCAAGGACGCCAGTGCCGGCCTCGCTGCGCCCTTGAGGGGATTGAGGGAGATGAGGATGAATAAGCCTGCGGTAAGCTGTAAAGCCCGGCTCGGCTTCGTAGCTGCCGATTAGAGGGTGTCACGAGGTCTCAGGTCACTGGTATGTGGCAGGGCCAAGGTGCACTCTTGAGCTTTTGTCCTTCGGGGATACCCTTGTGCTGGCCCATAATGCAGTCGCAGTGGGCCTCCTCTGCCCCGTTCCTCTCCTCTCGTCCTGCAGTGATCGGCTCACATCTGCTTTGCAGAGTCGGGAGGCCTTAGTGGGAAGTACCCATTTTAGAGATGGGCAAACTGAGAGCTGCCCAGGGGACTTTGCCTTGATCGGACGGTGGCAGGAGTGGGCCTCAAAGGTCTTTCCTCTGCCAACTGAGCTTGGGCCCCATGGAGCTTTAGTCACTGATGTGCTGAGGAGTTGAACTTGGACTGTGGTCAAGACCTGGGGAAAACAAGGGGCAAAGATCCTCCAGTCCTCAAGGTTGGAGGGAGAGAGCGCGGGACCCATGGGCACCTCGATTCTGTCCCTCGTTATTCATTCTCCCTTCTGTGTGCCTTCTCGGAGAGCCCTGCCACTCTTCCTACACAAGTGTCAAATCCACAGGAGGCTTTGGGCACTGGTGATGGTATTTTCTAACTCCCAACTTGTTTGCCTGTCAACCTGTCAGAGGACTTGGGAGCTGTACTTCTCTGAAAGTCTTTCCAAAGGTCCCGAAATGATAAGACACTTGTGAGTCATTGAACACATTCCTGTATATAGGAAAGAGCTGACAAATAAATTACAAGGAGCGCCCAGAATGCAGCTTAGCCACAGCTGGAGGGGGTCTGGGCGGGAATAGGGCTGGCCTTGGAAGCCCAGGGTCACCCTGGCAGGTACAGGCTGATCACTCACTTCTGCAGAAGGTCAGAAGCAAGAGTCAGATTCTTTGGGGCTACATCTCACTCCTCTGCGTTGGCCAACTTATCGGGGCGCAAGTGTTTGTTTGAATTTATGGATTCTGGGGAGGAGCTGTGGTTGTGGAAATGCCCAGGGTGGCCTTCGAGTGTGAAAGAGAGCTCTTTTTAAATGTGCCTCTTCTAGTTGTTTAATAAATCTTGCTAAGGTCAGCTCTGGCCTGGCACTGGATTTGGGGTAGAATATTGGCTTTCGAGGTGCTCAAAGTCCAGAGGGAGAGAGGGCACTGACCATGCCATCCGAGGCGTGCTGTGAAGACTCAGGTGACTGAGTATGCACCAATGGCGGGGTCATAGGCAGAAGGCACTTCAGCCTCTTAGAGGAGGTGATGTCAGAGCTGGCATCTTCTGTGAGCGGAGGAACAGTATGGGCTGGCGTTCTGGGCAGGGGACATAGCAGGTACAAAGGCACAGTGGCATGAAATAGCCAAGCATGTTTGTAGAATAAACCTTGCAGGGTTCCTGCTGGAGAAAACAGGGGCCAGGTGGTAGCCTTAAGGGCCTGAGCATTGGGTAAACGGGCTTGAGCTTTATTCTAGAGCAGCAGGGATAGAAACGGCATCAGACTGGGTTTAGGGGCAACAGTGGCAAAGCTAGTTAAACCCAGGAGCCCAGAAGACCCCTGATGGTAGGTGGGGAACTAGGCTGGGGTCCAGGAAACCGAGGGTGGCCAGGCCACCGCTGGTCAGGGCGCAAAGCATTTTCCATGCCAGTGAATCTTGCCCTGAGCTCTTTTTGTAAACACAAGGTGAAGGCCTGGACATGCTGTTTAATAGGTACACAGGCCATTAGCTTACTGGCTTTGACCTCCCTGGGAGCATGAAGCCCAGGAGTCTTTAGGGTGAATTATGTCTGCCCTGGACAGGGCTTTGGGGTTTCCCCTCCCACAGAGGCTTCATTTGGAAACCTGAGCTGAAGGGCAGGGGCTATGAGTGGCCCAGAGAGGGCAGAAAGAATGGAAACTGCTGTGCTGTTTCTAAAGCTCTGTGAGTCACCCAACTCTCTTGTAAAAATCAATGTACAAACAACAAATCACCCAAAACAATAAAAGGGAAGGGGAGTGTAGCTGCCAGGGGTTGGGCAGTGGTAACTCTATAATCAGGCAGAGAATGACTTGAGTTACTCTTTTACAAATTCAGATTCCCAGGTCCAGCATGGACACACTGACTCAATCCCCATGGGGTGGAGCCTGGGAATCTGTATAAAAAAAATTATGTGTTTTTTTTTTTTATTTAAATTGAGATCTAATTTACATGCCGTGAAATGCAAAGAGTCTGTTACAGTTTGATGAATTTTGACAAATTTATACACCTGTGTAACTACCACTCAGATCAAGATAGAGAATATTTCCAGCTCCCCTAGAAAGTTAGTCGTCTCATGCCCTTCCCCTTCCGGAGGTGAGGAGTTTCTGATTTTTGTCACCCTGAATTAGTTTTGCCAAGCCTAGAACTTCATATAAATGGACTTGTGTGGTGGATACTCTTTAGTGTCTGGCTTCTTTCTGTTTGATGTTTTTGAGATCCATCCATGCTGTGGAGTTTATCACGAGGTGATTCCTTTTATTGCTGAATAGTATTCCATTGTATGGAGTCACCTGTTGATGGATGTTGGGGTGTTTCCAGGTTGGGGTGATTATGAATGAAGCTGCTGTGAGCATTCCTGTATAAGTGTTTCAGTGAGCTTATATTGTACATTTCTCTAGGAGTGGGACTGCTCGGTCCTAGGGTCCATAGATGTTAACTTTATGAGAATATGTCAAAGAATTCTTTTAGTTACAAAAATAATACACCTCGGGGTGCCTGGGTGGCTCAGTTGGTTAAGCGTCAGTCTTCGGCTCAGGTCATGATCTCAGGGTCCTGGGATGGAGCCCCACATTGGGCTCCCTGCTCAGGGGGAGCCTGCTTCTCCCTCTCCCTCTTCCCCTCCCCTGGCTCATGGGTGCTCGCTCGCTCTCAAATCAATAAAATCTTCAAAAAAAAAATATATACCTCAAGCAATACAAAACTGTATAAACTAAAAGTGATCCTCAAAGATCATTAAAAAAAAGTGCACTGTAATCTTCAGTCTGTCTATTTGTCTGTCTCTTTCTCCAATAACAATAAAGGCCTGTAAGGTTATACATTTTCCTCTGCACACAGCTTTAACCGTATCTCTCGGCTGTCTACAGGGACGTATACTTTTTTATTACATTCTAGATCAGTTTTCATTTCAGTTTGGATTTCCTCGTTGATCTGGGGCTATTTAGGACATGTTCAGGAAGCTAACTGTAGTTTTGTTTTAGTGTTACCGAAAATGGCATCATACTGTTCTTGGTTTTGCCACTCACTCTTCAAACAATGGACCATTGTGGAACTGCCGCTTGTCAGAACATACAGATCTGCCAGGCCACTCTGAACGGCCAGTCTGTATTTGGGAATCACTCACCTAGTCTGGCCTGCCTTAATCACCACACGCGCTGCCAGCTCAGTGAATGCAGAGCACCCACCCGGTGACTCTGAACTTCCCTGAAGGTGGGCAAAGAAGCAGGCTGAGGCCACTTGGCATTCTGAGATGGGAAGGAGCACCCCAGATGCCTTATCTCCCTTCCTGCATTTAAGGCCTGTGCCTGACTTAGGGGTTCTTACCCCCATCTTCTGGATGAGTTCACCCGGCCTCAGAAAAGTGACTTGCTGCAGCTCACACAGCTGAGATTGAATAGGAAGGGGAACTAGAACCAGAGCCCGTCCTTATTCCCCCAGCGGCACGGCAGATGCGCACTGAGCACCTACGGGGTGTCAGGCAGAAGGCCAAGGCCAGGAGGGCAGGGATAAGTAAATAAAACAGCCCCTGCACTCAAGTGGCTCAGTCTCACGGGAGGGGAGAAGATCTGTATCAGGAAGAGGTTAATGAACAATTCCAGGTGGCTTCTGCCAAGGGCAGGCAATGGTCCAGGCAGGGAAAAGTGGGGAAGGTCTGAGGGAGAGTGGTCCTCTGGCCAGGGAGTGTGGAGACTTTGGGATCTTTGAGTGAAGGCTCCCCGCCATCCATTTTAGGGATCGGGAGGCTGAGGTCCAAGCCAGGCTGATAAGCTATCAAAAGGGCCATTGTTCACAAACTTGCGGTTCTTCCCCAGACTCAGGCTCCATTCAGTGATTCTGTTAAACAGGTAAATCTCGAGGCAGTGTTTTTACCTCTGCCTCGAACTCTTGATGACAATGTTCACAATTCAGATGCTAATTTTAACACAGCTAATGGGAAGGGGGAGTGAGAGGACAAAGCTGTACCAATCCAAAAGATTCCTTAGGACTTGGCTGCCCGGGAGACACCTGCAGAAACCGGGGTGGGGGGTCCTGGACAGCAGGACCTCCTGGCTCCTGTGGGCAGCTCTGGCTCCTGGCGGTGGTGCGGGATAGAATCAAGGCAATTTGCAAGAGGGCTGGAGGGCAGGAGAGTTGAGTTCTTCTGGTTTCGCTCACTTGGGTCCTCCCTAGTCCCTTGGAGCTTTACCCTCCCCATTAAGCAGAAGCTTGGACCACATCTCTGAGGGATCCCTAGGATGGACATTTGGAGAGACCTGCTCTTCCCCCACGGCTCTTCTTTGCACACAGTAAAAGTGCTAAGCCATTCGCTGCCAGGTTCCACCATCCCCTTTCCAGCAGAAAGTCCTTAACCCAAGCCAGGTTCGGGGTGAAGCGGTGCAGGGTGGAGGGGTGAAGTGGATTCCAGCAAAGTCATGCTTAGTGGGTGAAGGGTACCGGAAGGGGGTGGTCCCGAGGGCCCTGCCCTCTTGCCCTATAGCCAATTGGCACCTGGGGATGATGGCTGCTGAGGCCTCATGGAAGACCCGGGCCGTGATTTCAAGGACATTCGTGCTCTCACCAGATAGCACTTGGTATCTCCTCTCTGGGGGGATAGCCCTACAGCTTGAGACAATAGGCTCCTTGCCAGCCTCCATGCCTCTTAGGCACCCCTCTGTACCATCCGTGGGCATGCCACTCTCCTGCTCAGAGGTCTTCAGTGGCTCCCTAGTGCTTTGTGAAATCAGGTTCACACTCCTTGGCCTGACATGCGAGGCCCTGCAGGTTCTGGCCTCTGGCCAGTGTTTACACTCATCTGCTGCCACTTCTCCCCACCTCCTCATGATTTGGCTGATTTCTGCTCCTAAACCGAGCCTCGGGCTCTCTTGGCTCTGCCCATGCTCTTGCCACAAGGCCCGTCCTCCCTTCTTCTTCTTCTTCTTTTTTTTTTAAGTAGGCTCCATGCCACCATGGGGCTTGAACTCAAAACCCTGAGACCAAGAGTCTCATGCTCTACTGACTGAACCAGCCAGGCACCCATCTCCCTTCTCTTCTTATTCCCCTTCTTCAAGGGTCACCTTGAAGCTGCCTGCTTCATGAAGCTTTCCTTCAGCCCCTTAACTGTGCCTGGCACATAGTAAGGACTCAAAAAGGATCCAGTGAGACAAAGTATACATCATCTCACCTTGCTCAGAGCCTCCTCTGTAGGGCAGAGTTCAGATCTTTGTGGTCTCGCCTTTTATCTGTTCACCTGACTGAGGTCACATCAGGGGAGGGATAGATGCTCCAGTGTCCAGCCTGGCACACAGTAGGTGCTCAGGACACAAATAAAGGCTGTCTGATCCCCTCTACCCTGAAATGAGAGCCTATAGTGGGTCCGGGCTTGAAAATAATATTCACCCATCTCCATCCATACTTATTGGTTCTAGGCCCTGGGGATGTGCCAGGTGAACCAGACGACCAAATCATGGCCATACGCTCATGGAGCTGACCATAAAATAGTCAAATGAATTATCCCAGCGGCCTGGGGCACCAAGGTTTGGATGCAGGATCAAGTCCCAGGCCTGAAAAAACAGTACCAGTTGCTGTAAAATGGTCTCCCAGGGGCAGCTCTGGACCACAGGCATGTTTTGTGTTGTCCGCATAGACAGAGCTTTAGAATTTTAGAATTCAAGCCTGTATTTTTCAATGTGGGGTTTTTTCTTCTTTTTTTCTTTCTTTTTTTTTTTTTTTGCCTCTACATCTGGTCATTGTCTGGTGTCTCTGAACATCTGGACATACTGCTGTTCCACCTGGCAGCCCCCCTCGAACTCTCCAGCATGCCCCAGTGCAACCCCCTCCAGCCCCCCCACCGGCTGCTTCCTCGGTTAGGTCTGGCCAGGCCCGGGGCATGGAAATGAGTTGCCAGTGGATCCCGAGCAGGGCGAGGCATTCTGCTCCATTCATTCACCGGGGCTTCTAGTCCGCTTCTAGCCCGCCAGTGGGGACCCTTAGCGCTTTCCCAGGGGCAGCTCCAGGCCACCCCCCAGCGCTCCATGTGGGGCTTGGCGCACCCCCACATCAGGCTGAGACCCGCACCTTCCCTGGGAGCCCCTCCGCTTTCAGCCTCTGCTGTGGGTTCTGGGCCTTGGGCTCCAGGCAGGGAGGGTAATCTGCCCCCTTGAATGCTAAAGATTCAGCCTTCTGCAGAGAGGCTCAGAGGCAGCCATACTCTGCTGGAAGGAAGCCCTAAATCTGAGACCTGGAATGTTTTCAGTGTATCTTGTTACCTTGGCTGAGCCCGAGAGTGCAGTCCGGTGATCGGTACCTATTCGCTAAGTCTCACTGCAGGGCGCCAGAGGGGCTCCTCGGTAGTCGTGAGGCTCAGAGGCACGGGAGGAGCTTTCTGCCCTCTCCAACATTTCCTTACCTCTGACCCCTGCTTGCCGTTGCCCCAGCCTGGGGGTCGTTGCTACATCTTGGCCCGGTCCTGGGATATGGCAGCAACAGCAATGATGATGACACATACTGGTGCTCCTCAGACTTGAAAGCCATAGACATCCCTGGAGAGCTTGTTAAGATGCCCCTTTCTACGCGGGACGACTGAACTGGGCCCTGAGAGTCTGCGTTTCTAACCAATTCCCAGGCCGTTGTCAAGGCTGCTGGTCTGGGGACCACACTTGGAGTAAAGGAGGTCAATCCCAGCTCTTGGGCACCTGCAACCCTTCCTAAACCAGGGCGGGTTCCTGGTCAGCATCATCTCCCCAACCGTCCCAACAGATACCATCATTCCCATTTTGCATGTGAAAAGTTGAAGCCCCAGAGACCGCAGGTAACTCACCCAAGGCCACACAGTTGGGAGGCGGCTGAGCCAGGCCAGGCCAGGCCCTCTGGGCCAGCGCCACTTTGGAAAGGATGCTGGTGGGGAAGCCGTTTTCCACTGAACAGTGTCCATGGTCCAAAAGCCACAGGAGGCGTTTCGAGGCAGCCAAGTCGGATGTAAATCAGGGAGAGCCCAGGGCCAGCCAGGCGGTGCTGACAGCAGGGCAGCCTGAGGCCGTGTGTCAGGATCAGGTCTGAAGTGGGACTTACTTGGTGCTGGCATGCTGCCTGGTGTGGGGAGCCGTCGGGGGATGCTCGCAGCTCCTGGAACACCAGCGTGGGGCCTGCTGGAACCCAAGAAGGCGCCTTCTCACTCTTACACGGCCTCACTTTTTAGTTGAATCCCAGGGTGGAGGGCTGGCTGGAAGCATCGGCAGTAGGATGGATGGACGCTGGGACCTGGTGCGTCAGTTGTTTAAATACTGGTGCATCCTTGCAACCGGGGATCTCATTGAGGACTGAGGTTGCCGAGATCTTCTGCTTGGCTGGGGCTTTATTTTTACACGGGGCACCTGCCCCAAGCAACTGGAAAGTGTAGAACAGATTTAGAGTCTAGGTTCTCGAAATGTGGTCACGGGATGTGCGGTCTGGTCATCACCTGGGAGCTCGTTAGAATCAGGGGCCCCACGCCAGACCTGCTGACTCAGACCCTGGGGGTGGGGCCTAGCAAGTTTTAAGAAGCGCTCCAGGCTTAACTTTGAGAAGGGCTGATTTCTCCACCTCCGGCCAAATGCCCAGGGGTCCGGGAGGGTCAGTCCTAACCTTTGCTACTGGCTGAGAGTACCAGGGCTGCAGGGTGACCTCAGATGTCATTTCATCTGTGCCCCACTTTTCTGATGGCCTGAACATCAGTTAAAGGGGCATGCATAAAGTTATACGGCATATCTGAGACAGGGCATAGGTCTGGATTCTTAGAGTTGCAAGTTGTAGAAATCAGTTCAAACTAACTTTAAAAAAACAAGGGAGGGAGGGAGTAGGGGAGGGAGGGAAGAAGGAAGGAAGGAAGGAAGGAAAGAAAAAGAGAGAGCGAGAAAGAAGGAAGGAAGAAAGAAGAAAGAAAGAAAGAAAGAAAGAAAGAAAGAAAGAAAGAAAGAAAG
>NC_058403.1:159825055-159847585 GCF_002201575.2 Neomonachus schauinslandi
AAGAAAGAAAGAAAGAAAGAAAGAAAGAAAGAAAGAAAGAAAGAAAGAAAGAGAAAAGAAAAGAAAGAACATTTACTGACTCTTAACTGAAAAGCCCCAGGGTCATACTTCAGGCATGGCTGGATCCAGGTGCTGAGATATGTCATCAGGATTGTTTCTTTCTGTCCATTTCTGGGCTCCTGTGTTGGTTACTCTCAGCTGCATAGGATGCATCCCCTCCCAGCATAGCCATCTCAGTCTAGAAAGAGCCTTCTTTTTTCCCAATATTCTTAGCACGAGCCCTTGTCATCACTCTCATTGTCCAGGCTTGGTCAGGTGCTTGTCCTTGAGCCAACTGTCACAGCCCCTCTGATTGGCTAGGCCTGGCTCACATGCCCACCCAGAACCCCGTGGGCTGAGAGTGGATGTGCATGGGTGTCCAGGTGGAATGGATGTGAGGCTGTCCCCAGAAGAAGGGGCATGGGTGCCAGCAGGCTATACCCACGGGGACTTAGTGCCATTCTTATCCTCCTCTTGGAGCTGGGTTGCCCTCAGGCAACTGCTAAGGTCTCACGCCAGATAGAATTATGCTCCTTTTCCTGGTTGCTTTACCATTATGCCTATAAATGTGCATTAAACATGCTACCTTCATCTTTCCCTTTGTCCCTCTTCCCTTGGTATAGTCCAGGATAGCAAGTTACACGTTACCCTGGCACCCACGCCCGTTGCAGGCATTACTAACCCACCCCCGCCTTCACAGCGCCACGTGTCCACCCAGAAAACAAAGCCTCCGTGGCGTCCATGTCGCATGTTGGCCTTTACCATGGGGTTCTGGGCTCCATGAGAGCAAGCACCTCGGCTGTGTTGTTCATTGCCGGGTTCCCAGGACCTAAAACAGTGCCTGGCACATAGTAGGTGCTCAAGAAATTTTTAAAAATATATATATTGTATATATATTTTATTCGTAAGTAATCTCTCCCCCCAACGTGGGACTTGAACTTACAGCCCTGAGACCAACGGTCGCATGCTCTACTGACAGCCAGCCAGGCGCCCCTTAACAAATTACTGACTGAATATTCCTACCCCACAGTGCCTTGACCGTTGGGCACCTAGGTTAGCCCATTGAATGTGGGGGCGCTGCCATAGCAATGAGGTTGTCTGATTTGGGGGACAGGGAGCTCTGCAGACTGCTGGGGCCATGTTTCTGAGTCTGAGGAAGGGGCTCCAAGGGCAGGGCCTCAGGTACATTGAGGAAAGACTTGTCCGCCCTGCAGGCCTCTTTCTGCCCTCCCACCATTACCCCCTTCCCTGCTCTGCTAATCCATTTACCTGTTCATTGAAATGTGTGATCCTGGTTGATAAGGAGCCATTTCCTGGTTTTCTGCATTTTCATATTCTAGGAAACCAGGGGAGCCTTCCAGCACAGCTCTGCTGGTGGATGAGAGACAGCGGTGATCTACCCCAACTTGCATTTTTTCCCCAAACTGAGTGCCAGAGAACAGGAGGTGTTCTATTAAAAAACAAAAAAAAAACTAACAAAAAAAACAAGGCTTCAGGGGTCATTCACATTTGGGGACTGCTTGACTCAGCAAAGTTCAACAGATTCCCTTGGTACGGTGATTCTTGGAGCCTTTAACCAGTCGATGAGTTATCATCTTCTCCAAGAGTCTGGGGCCCCCAGGGCCTCCCTCAGCCCCTCCGTCTAGCCGTGGTGTGTCCCTGAGCTCACAGGGAATAGTCTTCCATAGACTTGGGCCCATGCCTAGGCTGCTCTGGTGCAGGCCTCTGGGGCCGGGCAGTGGCTTACGGTTGCAGCTGGGGGGAGCCTGTGTGTGTGTGTGTGTGTGTGTGTGAACACGTGGGTCTGTGTGTGTCTGCGTGTGTGCACGGCTGCCTGGGCAGCCCGCTGTTGACTTGGCCCCTCCCAGCGTGCGTGAGGTGGACAGTCACACGTGCAAGAAGACTCCGAGTCCTGCGTATAGTCACAATCTGACCAGATCTTCTCTTTCCTTCTTTGCTTCCTCTCGTTGTATTAGGTCCAGAACAACAGCCCTTGCTGAGGAGCCTCCAAAACGTAAGTGGCATTCGTCCTCTCAGTGGTGTTGGCGTCTCCCCGATGTGCGGTCCTTGGGCTCTCAGGGTCTCCTCCAGGCTTGAGGAGGAGGAAGCAGAACCCTCAGGGCTCCGGGGCCTCATCCACATGTCACTTCGGGGTGGTGGCTTCATGGCCCGGGTCGGCCCCGTCCACCTGCCTGTGCCGGGGAGACAGCCTCACAAATGCTGAGCACTGATTTTCGAGTCTGGCCTGGACCCCATGCTGGCTCTGCCACCGAGCAGTGATGGGGCCTCGTTGAGTTAGTTCTGAGGATTGGGCTCAGACACATGTAAAAGGGTGAGATGCTTGGTTCCCAGCACAGATAGGATGCTCCCATCAGGACTTGGGGCTACTGTCCCAATTGTCTCTTTATTAAACTCTTTATTTTTTAGTTTTTGGGTCTTTTTTTAAGGATTTGTTCATTTGAGAGAGAGAGAGCGTGAGTGCCTGCGTGAGGGGAGGGGCAGAGGGAGAGAATCTTTAAGCAGACTCCCTGCTTAGCGCAGAGCCCCTCCCGGCTGATCCCACCACCCATGAAATCATCAACCCAGCCAAAACCCAGAGTTGGTCGTTCAACCGACTGAGCCACCCAGGCACCCCTAAACTTTTTCTTTCTAAAAAATTGAAAACTTTCAGAAAAGTGGAAAGGAGAATACAGTGAACTCCTGTATACCTTTCACTGAGATTTTCCCATTGTTAACATTTGTTACATTTGCTTCATCTCTCTCTATATGCTATAAAAATAGTCACATTAAAACTTTTTTTTTTTTTTTGCTGACTCATCAGGGAGTAAATTACAGGCATGATGCCCCTTTACTCCTCCTAATCCTTCCTATGTATTTCGTAAGAGCAATGCCATTCATTCTCTTATATAAGCACACGCAATTATCAACCCCAGGACGTTTAACGTTGACACAATTCTCTTATCTCATCTACAGACCTTAATGACATTTTGCTGACTGTCTCATATTTACAGAAGCTTTTTTTTCCCCCCAGTTCAGGATCACAGTGTTTTTAAAAGGGGTTTCATGGGGTAGGAACCTGACTTTTCTGCAGATGACTTCTTCACCTTGATCTAAAACATCCTTACTATTGGGGTTTTGAAAGTCTTTTTGTTATGACATTCGGTAAGAAATAGATTTTACGACAGGATGCCACCTGTGCTCACATATCCAGACACGCTTGAAAGTGAAACCCGTCTCGCAAAATGATAACTCACGTCTTCAGCATCTTTAGGGCTCTGCTCTATTCTGTTTTCTTTTATAAAAGTGATAGTCCTGACCCTTTGAGTTGATTTCATGACCCACTAGTAGACTTTGTTCTGGAATGTGAAAATCCTGGCTTCTTAGGCAGAAATTTCTCCCAGGAGGGAAGGTAGTGCCCTGACCAAGGACTTGGAGTTTTGTTGATTCGGGGTCACCTAGGAAGCCAGGACTAGGAGAAAGGCCCTGAAGACCCTGGCCCACTGCTACCCATGGTGGACCTGACCCCATCCCTGTGATCAAGCCCCGCCCCCCCGAGGCCCCTGTGACCCCATGGAGACCTCCGGTTCTTTATGCTCTGACATTAGGCAGGCGTATCCCTGGTGGCTCAGGACACTTCCCTGGCTGAGTGGGCATAGAGTTGTTCTAGTCCATGTCAGCCTCCAGAGTCGTTGCCATACTGGTCACAAATGTCAGTAAGAATAATCACGAGCACTTATTAAACTCTTTACTAGCATGCTCGATTCGGCACGGAGAGGTTTAATGTATAGTGGTGCATTTTAGCCCACAACAGTCTTAGGATGTGGGCTCTGCTGTTCTTTCTGTAAAAATTACAGGTACATTCATTGAGCACTTACGGTGTATCAGGTACTGCTAGGTACTTTACAGACTCATGCAGTCCTCAAAGTAGCCCTAGGAGTTAGACACTGATATTATCTCCATTGTACAGATGGGGAAACTGAGGCGCAGAGAGGTGAATTGACTCTCCCCGGGGTTACACTGCAAGGAAGGATTTGAACCCCACCTACTTTCTGACCCTGTCACCCACACCATCCAGCACTGCTCTTCCCTCCCCCCAGGCTGGGAGCAGACTCCTAGGCAGGCCCATTCCCAAGGCCTTGCGCTCGTTAATGAGTAGCCTGGGGCAGCCCAGGCAGCCAGGTGCCTGCTGCTGCAAAGCTGGAGTCTGAGTTCTGCTTCCAGATAAAGAGTCTTGTGCAAGGCTCCCAGCCCCCATCTGGGCTGGTGGCTTTAGAGACAATACACAGATAGAAACCAGCTGCTGTTCTCTCCTCCGAGGCTTGCTGATCCATCCACACTTGGTGGGAGCCCATTTCACAGAGGATGCCCTGGAGGCTGAGAAGTGGGTTTGCTCTCAGGCCCGTATGATGCTTCCTCCACGTGGCCCTTTTGGCTTATGCTTTCTGAAAGGGCTCCCTGGCCATCTATATGGCAGGCAGCAAGACTGGGAGGGGGTCATCTTTAGGGAACAGAAGCTGTCCCCTCTGAAGCTGGAGCACTACCAGGCGTGCAGGTGTGTGGCCCTCCTCACTGAAACCTCCAGGTTCCCCTCTGAGAACAGGGACGGTAATCACTCACTCTAGCCCTTGACAGGGCGTGCACAGCTGGGAGGTGGCTGAGATGTTCATGGTTTGTCCGTTGTTCAGCGGACTCTGAGTTATTAAGGAACTGGCCGAAAAACTGATTCCTGACAGGGGTAAAACCCACATCGTGGAGAGTCTGTGAAGCTGGAGAGTCAGACAGTCCTGGATTCAAATCCTGTCTCCATCCTATGCCGGCTGTATAACCTGGAGGGGAGAGTCCTTGAACTCCTCCGAGCCTCAGCTTTCCCACCTGTAAGATGGAGCAGCAAGGGCACCCAGGAAGCTTTGAAAGCGAGTATGGTATCGGGGGTAACGGTCCCTTTGTCGTCATGGTGGAGTTTTGAAGCACTCAACAGGCCTAACAAAATCAGGACCCAGCACCCCCGGTACATGTTCTAATTTCACCTCCCTGGCGAGATCCCCTAGAGCAACCCCCTCACTCGCCTCAGCTGAAAATCAGATCCACCCTTTTGGGTGTCTGTGGTCATTTTAGCTAGAGGGGCACCTCTCTGGGCTTGTTATAAGAATTCCCACCGGGCCTTCTCCCCCACCCCCTCCCCCACCCCCTCCCGGACCCCTCCAGGTTGTAAACTCCCGCAGGGGAGGGGGTGTTCATACAATGGACTTGTGACCCATCCAGGGAGAGCCTCACCCCCCTCACTCGCTCCCTGGAGGGGCCAAGTCAGTGAGAAAATGGTATTTACTGTTTGTCTGACCTGATAATAAAAGTGATACATTTTTTAAAAATGAGATATATTTGACCTACAACATTCTGTGAGTTTAAGGTGTTAAAACATTTGGATTTGATACACTTATACTGCAACATGTGATTGTCACTGTAGCATTAGGTAAAGCTTCTGTTGGGCCACAGGATTATCATTTCTTCTAGTGTTGGGAAGTAATGTATTTTTAATACAGAAAATTTGGAGAGCACAGAAAAGTCAAGAGAAGACAATAAAATTCATCCTGTTCCCGCCATGCAGACAGAACCATCTAACAGTGCATTTATAAACACGTGGGTAAATATACATTATTTACATTTTGCTTTTTAAAGTTGAACTCACACTATGGCGACCCTGGGGAGCCAACTTCCTGTCTCCACCCCCCAACATATTTCTTAGCATTTTTCTGGGTCTTCGGTCTTCTAAGTCAGGGTCAGCAGAGTTTTTTAAAGGGCTGGATAGGATGTATTTTGGGCTTAGGGGCCTGTGGGTTTGCCTCCACTGATCTCATATGGTCTCATCTCTGCTGTTGTAGCACAGAATGCAAATGAGTGGGTGTCGTTTTATGCCATTAAAACTTCATTTACAAAAACAACCGCTAGGGCGCCTGGGTGGCTCAGTTGGTTAAGCAACTGCCTTCGGCTCAGGTCATGATCCTGGAGTCCCGGGATCGAGTCCCGCATCGGGCTCCCTGCTCAGCGAGAAGCCTGCTTCTCCCTCTGACCCTCCCCCCTCTCATGTACTCTCTCTCATTCTCACTCTCTCAAATAAATAAATAAGTCTTTTAAGAAAAAACATTAAAAAAAAAAAAAACAACCGCTAGATTTGGTCCAGGGGTCGAAGTTTGCTGACCACCCTCCCCCCCCCCCGCCCTTCCCTTCTTACTAGTTTTGATTTGTTTGGGTAAACCATCATTTATTTAATTAATCCTCTAGCAATGAGAGATTGACCATTGGTAGTTTCTCTTTCATGTAAATCACTCTGCTGTGAACATCTTTTTTTTTTCTTTCTATTTTTAATTGTAAAATATACATAACATAAAATTAAACATCTCGACCATTTTTAGGTCTATAGTATAGGAGTGTTAAGTGTATTCACGTTGTCCTGCAACCGATCTCCAGAACTTTTTCATCTTGCAAAACCAAATGCAGTGAACATCCCTGAGTGGGCATCTTTACACATTGGTCTGGTCCAGAAAATTGGAATTGCTAGCCTAAAGGGGGTGTGCATTTTTTTTTTTATTTTTTATTTGAGAGAGAGAGAGAGAGCACATGAGAGAGTGGAGGGTCAGAGGGAGAAGCAGACTCCCTGCTGAGCAGGGAACCCGATGTGGGACTCGATCCTGGGACTCCAGGATCATGACCTGAGCCGGAGGCAGTCGCTTAACCAACTGAGCCACCCAGGCACCCGGGGGTGTGCATTTTTAAGGTGCGGGGCACCTGCTGCCAAATCACTGACCCTCAGGAATTGCCCTAACTGAAGCCTCTGAGGATCACCAGTGACAGCCCGCGGGCCTCAAGAGGGAGTGAAGCCAGCCACTTCCTTGGGGAGCCCCTGCCTTCAGGGCTTGGGGAGCAGTGGATTTAAAACAACCCATCCCAGAGAAGCAGCAGCCGGTCTGCCAGCCTTCCTCTTTTGGGGAAGAAAATAAAAAGTCCGTAAACAAGATGTGTTATGAGTGCCGAACCAGACTTGGAGGTTGATACATCTACCCTTTAGAGAGAGGAGAGGTGTGGTTAAGACCTCAGCTCAGCTGTCCAGTGAGTCCAGGGGTCAATGGCATTTGGCCTCTACTTTGCTGTGTGACCCAGGGCAGGTCACGTAACCTCTCTGGGCCCTTGGGTTCTCTGTCAAAATAGATATGATGTAGACTCTCTCCTCTCTGGTTGGACGATCAGGGAAGAAGAACTACGAAAGTTCTTCGCACAGTGGCTGGCACACAGCCCCTACCCAGTACGTGCTGGTTGTGATTGCTTTTCTTACTGGGGCGGTTAGGATTTCTTTTAACACCTCTATCACGGTAGTCTGAACATACAGACAATAATAGCACGTGCAGCCCTTCGCAGTTCTCAGAGAGGTTTTCCATCTGTAATACTTGCGTTATTTTATAGCGCAGTTATTAATGTCCCTGTGTAACAGGTGAGAAATTTGAGGCTCAAGAGGGCAGCGGCCAAGCCGAGGTCAGCCATGTGTCAGCACAGGGAACCTGGGCTTTAGCCCATGCCTTCGGCTAGTCGTCTGTTCCACGCCGCAGCTGCTGGAAGCTGGGGCCTCTGGATGACCAGGGCAACCGCCTCTTCTGGCCTCACCTGTGGTGGGAAAGCTTGGGCCTTTGGTGGAGAGAAGATTCCTTGGTTTATTTTCCTGTCTTGCCTAGCCCCAACAGTGGGCAGACGGGTTTTTTCAAGGAGAGAGGTTACAATTCTAATGTGTGGGGTGCCTCCCACCCCCCGACACCACCAAGCGATTCTCCAGCGCTAGCTGGATGTCCTACCTTGTAACTCACTCCTGACACTATTTCCCTGGATCTGCAGGTTAATGATTCAGCCCTCCAAGGCCGACCCCCTACTCCCACCTCACTTCTGACGCCTGTTGTACGCGTCAGATCATCCCCTGTGCTTTGGCGGACTGGCTAGAAATCAGAGGTTCCCATGTCCTCCTCCTTGGGTTTGATTAATTTGCTAGAGCAGCTCACAGAACTCAGAGAAACATTTTATTGACTAGATTAGTGGTCTGTTAGTAAAGGCCGTAACTCAGGAACAGCCACATGGAAGAGATGCACAGGGCAAGGGATGGGGAAGGGGCGAGGAGCTTCCATATCCTCCTCCCCAGGTGCCACTCTCCCCCAATCTCCATGTGTTCACCAGTCTGGAAGCTCTCATTTAAATTTTTATGGAGGCTTCATTACTTTAAGCACCATTGATTAAATCATTGGCCTTTGGTGATTGAACTCCATCTCCAGCCCCCCTCCTTTCCCTGGAGGTCAGGGGGTGGGACTGCAAGTTCCAACCTTCTAATCACACAGTTGCTTCTCCTAGCAACCAGCCCCTAGCCTTAGGTGCCTTCTAAAAGTCACTCGTTAACATAACAAAAGACACCTTTCTCACTCTCATCACTTAGGAAATTTTTTTTTTTTTTTTGAGAGAGAGAGAGACGGCACAGGAGAGAGTGAGCATGGGGGGGGGAGGGGAGAGGGAGAAGCAGGCCCCGCTTGGAGCAGGGAGCTGACCCGGGCTCCATCCCAAGACTCCAGGATCAGGACCTGAGCCCAAGGCAGACGCTTGACTAACTGAGCTACCCAGCCACCCCTCTCATCACTTAAGACCAAATATATATTTATATTGATTATAAGTCACAATATCGCAGTTTGTTGTTGTTGTTGTTGTTGTTTTCAGAAACTGGCAGGGCATTTCAAAGAGCTGCCTGCTGAGGTGAAACCTGAGAAGGGTTTAGAGGAGGTATTCCCATCTGTTAGTCTGTTCTCAGCCAGCAGATTGTAAGTCCAGAAGCCCACGCTCCCCAAAGCAGGAGGCTCTTGGATCCTAAGGCTAGAGATACCTCTGGGTTTGGAGGGGTTGGCTCCCTGGGGCACCCCTGAAGGAGGGTGCCCTGGGTCAGTATTCAGATCCATCTGCTCAAAGGGTCCCCCACGGCACCACCTTTATCTACCCACTTCCCCACCAACTTGCTGGGGCACCTTGGGCAAGTCATTTCCCTTCTCTGGGCCCTCATTTTCCTCATGCGTAACAACAAGGGTCTGGAATCATCTCCCCAGAGGAGCTCCTGGGGTGACAGCTTTGGACTTGAATATCAGCTCTGCCATTTAGGAGCCAGTGCCTGCTGTGATGATCTCCCTCTCAGGGCTGGGTGTTCTCTATAAAGCAGACATAGTGCACATGCCTCGCAGGGTCTATTGTGTGCTTGGCAGCCTGGTGGCCCGCACACCCTCTGTGGGGCTATATACTTGGACACCTCGGCTTCCCATAATGGATTCTCACCCCTAAACCTTTGGCCTTCATCCTTAAGTAGCAGGAGGCAGTTTTGAGTCACTGGTTCCTCTGCCCCTCATCCCCAGCCTGAGTCGGTTCCTGCATTACCTTGCACAGGGCTTCTCTCACCCCCAAATTCCCCCATCCTTGTTCCTGTCATCACCCCTGAACTCTTGCTCTGAGGGTCCCGTCAGGACTGCCAGGTTGTGAAGGGCCCATGGCTCCCTCCCTCCCTCCTGCCACAGTGAGGGGGACATGGTTCTCATTTATGTTTTCAAGTCAAGTGGTGCTCTGACCTTCTGTCTGATTCCTTCCTAGTCTTCTCTGGGCATCCTGCCTGCCCCCCCCCCCGTTCCCCCCCCCCCCTTCCTCCCGGGCCCCCCCCCCCCCCCCCCCCCCCCCCGCCCCTGACATGAGAGCTTTCTCTTGTCCATTAAGTTACAGAGGCCCAGAGAGAGAGACCATGTTTTGATAAGGACTCTAAGGCTGGCTCCTGATCTGTGGGAAGGATGCCACGATCGATTAGCAATGTCTTTCGGGAGCAGGATGGGTGGAAGCGGCATTGGGGGCCTCGATGAGGTGAGGACTACGGAAAGTCCTTGGGAGTAGACACCTGCTCTGCAAAAACTGTGGAAACAGGGAGGAGCTGAGAGGACCCCAAAAGGTCTGTGCAGGTACCAGGCAAAGCAGCTTCCTCTGAGTGGGAAGAAACAACGGAGCATGCCTGTGGGAGAGCGTGACCCCGAAGTCTCAGGATCTTTAATTTGTACTCAGGTCGAAGTTTTCAGACCAGGAGCCCAGAGTCTTTGATGCTTCTTATGTCCTGGGTGTCATATTTTGTGCGGGATGCGGTGTGTGTGTGTGTGTGTGTGTGTGTGTGTGTGTGTAACAGGGATCCCTCTAGACACTCTGAATAAGGTTGCTAGATGAAACACAGGGCGTCCAGTTAAATTAGATAAACTGAGTCATGTTTTTAGTTAAGTATGTCCTTCGCAGTATGAGTACATCCGACAAGCTTACCTCCGCAAGCTCATTTATCCAGTTGCCCCGGGAGGTCGTGCCCGCAGGCCGGGTCGTACCGCTGCTTGAGGTCACAGATGTCCCCGCGAACCAGTTGCCGCAGCGCTTGTCCCAGCCCTGGCCCTCCTTGCTGTGAGTCCCTGAGGTGTTGCCACCTTGGGCATCTATGTCCTCCTCCAGGCAACCAGAAGGGTCAGCCTAGTTGACTTAATACGAGGTCTGATTTTGACCTGGAGATGCTTACTGAGCACCTATGACGCCCGAGAACTTGATGGTCATATCCTCATCCCCGCCATGAGACGGTCCTGTGACAAAGTTCTGATGTTCTCTGCCTCATGGGTGAAGAAGCCGGACTCAGGGAGGTGCCCCGCGATACTGCCGCGGCCACACAGACCAGGAGACAGGACTGGTGCGCTTCTGGGCCCAGGCTCCCCGCCCTGCCCCCCTTCCATGGGGGACTGCCCAGTGGGGCCCTGCTGCTCCTCTGGATTATTCCCTCCAGATCCCCTGTCCTGTAAGGAGCTCACACTGAATGAATTGGCGCATGTTCTCAGCATTCACGTGTCCATTCACTCACGTGCTGAGTACTTGTGGAACACCTGCTGTATACCGGGCACAGTGCTGGGCAGTGGGGATAGAGTGAAGAACGAGGCAGGAAGGGAGAGACGACATAACTGAGCACACAAACCATTGTTCGGTTGCAAAGTGGAGCCTGCCCGCCCACCCCCCACCGCCGCAAATGCATGCAGTCAGTGTGTTTGACCAGGAGGCCAGGGCTTGTCTCAGGGTAGAGGAGGGAAGAATCTGGGAACACGAGCCTGTCTGCTTCCACCCTCCTCTCCATCCTTCCTCACGAGGAGCGTTCTGAGGCTCAGAGAAGGGCATTGACTTGCCCAAGGTCACACATCACCGTAAGACATATGGTCTCCGCTCCTCCCCTAACCACCTTTTCTGTCCTGGTGCTGTTGAGAGAAGAGTCTCTGCTGCTTCCTGGCCGTGTGACTGCCGGCCAGTGCCATCTCCTGCCTGGGCTCCAGTGGCCCCATTTGTAAAGGGAGGCCCGTGATGCCCACCAGGCTAACTGGCTTAAGCAAGTAAGAGAGAGCAGTTTGGTATATTTCTTATTAATGTGTTTTATTAATAATGGCTGTATTAAAGTGCTCTCAGGGATGATTTAGTCACATTAAAAAGTCCAGACATGGAGTAAACTCTTCCTCCTAAAAGAAACAATCTAGAAAAGCCGCAGCTCTGGAAGGCCCCTGGGGACAGGGGC
Source organism: Neomonachus schauinslandi (assembly GCF_002201575.2). Taxonomy (NCBI): domain Eukaryota; kingdom Metazoa; phylum Chordata; class Mammalia; order Carnivora; family Phocidae; genus Neomonachus; species Neomonachus schauinslandi. Next base: position 159,836,721 of record NC_058403.1, read on the forward strand.
TGCTTCGAGGTACTGATTCCCATCCACATCTCTGGCCTTGTCTGGGTCAGCTGATCCCCATGTGGCCAGGCCTCAAAGCTTCATGGCTGAGGGCTGAGCCTGCTGCGTGCTTCTGGGGGGAAGGGACCACCCCCAGCTCTTTAAAGAAATTAATTTTATTTCATATTCATAAACATGATGACAGGTGCTAGTGATACAAACATAAAAGACACAGTGTCAATTTTTTAGAAACGTACAATCTAGTGAGTGAGACGTAGGTGAACATATGAATTACATTACAATTTAGTGTGAGCTTTTCGCCCCTGTCTTATTGAGAAACGAAAGGCATACATCACTGTGTGAGCTTAAGGCATGCAGTGTGATGGTTTGTTGTAATGTGGTGGAGTGATGACCGCAACAGATTGTGTTCACATCCACCTTCTCATAGATACAGTAGCTCCCAACTCTGAAAGGTCATGGGGTGCAGACCTTTTGTTTTCCCTTTGGCCTTTATGGTTCATTTGAGGAGTGTATATATTTTCAAACCCCTTCCAGCCCTGCTGAGTGGGGGAAGGCCCAGGCGAGAAACTTTGATATCTGGGGAAGTTTGGGGAAAACCTGTAAGCATCTGAAAACCGAGAATTGAAAGTCTGTTCATGCAATCATCAGAGACTTAATGGACTTTTCCTGTGGCCCAGGCCCCGACCATGCCCTGGGAACCCAGAGTTGAGCCTCTCTCTGTCCCGCCTGGAACAGCCGGGCCAGCCCAAAGACAAGTCGGCTGTGCATCATCAGTGGGGTCTCTTGAAGATGCTTTGGGCACACAAAGTTCACAAAACTTTCCCAGAGGCCTTGAAAGACAAAAGCAGGCCAGGCAGACAGACACAAACCAGGAAGGGCATTTACTGGTAGAGGGAAGCGACCCTGAAAAGGGAAAGCAGAGAGTTCCCGATGCCGTCAGCGGCATGGCTGGGCTGCCCTGTCTCGCTCTGGGGTACGGGGGCCAGGAGAGGAGCTGGAAGGGAGGTCTTGGCTGGTGACCCCGAATGCCCTGCTGAGTGCTGGGGTCTTGATTCACTTTGGGGAGCCAGACTGGAACCTGAAGTCCTTAGTTAATGCTGCCAGGTGCCCCCTTAAAGGTGGTGGTGACTTGTTTAGTTGTTTGGACAACTGGTTTCTGTTTGGGAAGAACAGTCCAGCCGGGCCCTCACCCAAACAGGCTTGCAGGAGCATTGCAGGCAATGCCAGAGGTCCCGGGAGGAAACCCACTCTACCGAGGTGTCTCACCTAGTTTTGATGACTCACGTGGTTTGGGGAGCAGGCGAAATGCCTTGGGAGGGGGTGGCAGTGCCGGCAGCCCCGGCCGTTTGTGTGTCACAGAACACCGGATGGAGGAACTGTTTATCTGCTGTTTGCCCTGGGGGACAGAAGAGCTCTGGCTGCTTGTTTCTGCCCCCAGTCAGTGTTGTTGTTGATTAACTGCATGAAATGAACCGCCCGGGCATTTCTCCTGAGAGCAAATCCACTCATGTATTGAAGCACTTACCCCTGCCTTCCCTTGTGGAATTCGGGATGGCCCATTTTACAGATGCAGCTGAGGCCCCAAGGGGGAAGTGACATTCCTGAGGGCACTGCTTGCAGCAGCAGACAAGTGACAGAGTCAGCTTCCAACCAAAACCTTTTAAGGTGACGCAGCAGAGGCCAAAGTGGAACCCGGCAGAGGGGATTTGGGGAACAGGGTCTCGCAGGGGGTGGTGCCCATCGGGGAATTCAGAGAACAAAGCTGGAGAGGCCAGGAGGGCCACTCCTCTCCACGGACAATACTGGGGAGGAATTACGTAGAATTCCACCATCTGGGGGTCAGTGGGAACCAACTGACCAAATCAATAGATGAGTCCATCTAAAAGGACGGATTTCTTGACTATTTATAGTTGTGGCCTAAATCCCAGGTATCCTTGTCCCCAAGGAGTAAAAGGAGACTTTTTCTGATCGGCCAGGCTATCTAAAGGGTGAATAAGCTGATTAAGTCCCCGGCTGCTGTAGAGGATGGGACAGTGCGGGAGGGTCAGGGTGAGAGCGAGCTCAGAGGAGGTGGGGGCGGGGATGCGCCCAGGGCTCAGTCCCTTCCCTTCACCAATTCCTTATTAACCGCCTAGAGCAATTGCTCTAGGTAGCCCGAAGTGAAAGGGTTAACAGTTCTTCTAGCCTGAGGGGCCAGCATTTAGTAATCCCAGCAGGTATACATAATGAAATGGAAAGGTCCTTGTAGAGCCTGTAGCACAAAGCCTCTGCAGAGGTGGGGTCTCTGTTCCTGCTGTGGTGTAGTTGAGGCTGGCCCAGGACCTGCGATCCGGGCCTGCTCAAGAGACCTGGATTCCAGTCCCAGCTGGTTAACATGCAAAATGACACCTGTACCTACTGCTGGCCTCAGTCTCTTCCTGTGTCAAGCGAAGAGGGGGACTTCCTGGCGTCAAAGGCCAGAGCCAGAAGATGCCCCAGAGCCCGGTGGTTGGGGACCCAGGATTCTGGAACCCTGCCTCTTCCTGGCTGTGCAACTTCGGTCAAGTCACTCAACCCCTCTGAGACTCAGATGGGGTAAGATTGCTCATCTCATAGGATGGTTGGTAAGGACCGGGTAAAAATTCGGCACCCAAGTGACCGGCACTGAGCTGGGCACACACAGTCGCTCAACCCAGGGAGCTGATATTCCTCTCTGGAACTGGCTGTGCAGTTGGAGCACTTTCCATACTTTTAAGGCATTTAGAGTGTGGGGTTTTTTTGTTCTGTGAGAGTCTCTGAAAAAGTCATAAAGTCTCATTACCTTTGGACTGATTATAGGAGAAAAGCAAGCAGCCATAATCAGTGAAAAGTGATTTAAAATGCAATAAGAAAAATATTTAGCATGATTAAAAAATTACTACGAGCTAGAATTATATCAAATGCCCAACAGAGTGCCAGGCACATAATGTTAGCTGCAACTATCTTTGTTTCCAGGATGTGAGAACAGTTGGAATTGGAACAAAAGGTTGCTATGACGATGATACACCAGGGTCCTCCTCATTTGCTGCCTCCAGGGAGGAGGCCCACCCACTGCCCCAGAGCATCCTCTGACCGTGGGAGGAAGAAACTAGGACTATAGCTGAGGAATGAGCAATTCGTTCTGCTGGGAGATGGACGGGATGGTCAGGGAAGGCTTCCTGGAGGAGGTCTCATTTGAGAATGGAGAAGAGCAGCGGTGTGCATTCTGGGGCCTGAAATGGCCTGCAAAAATGCACTAAGCTGTGAAAGCCCAGGGCCTCCCAGGCAATGACATATAGAGACAGTAAATTCTATGACCAAAGAACGTCCCCTGGCTTTAGTTCTGCTAAGGGACAATACTAATCACTGGTGTTTTTCTGGAGTACACCGTCTCTGGCCACTTGAGCTGTGTTGGAAGTGGTATTGTGACCTCGTGAGCGGTTATTCTGAGGGCCGTAGCCAAGGTGCTGGGCATCTTTTATACTCTCGAGGGCTTCTGATGTACCCAATTTCCCAGTGTCTGGGGTAAGTCATGTTTGCATGTCCACCTGTGTCCCTATCTGCTCACAGAGCCTCAGTCCCCTTACAGAACCTTACTGGGCAGCCTTCTGTGATTCAAGCTTATGGGGTCCCCAACAGCTGCAGTTACCTAGGAAACAGTGTCCAGGGAGTCCACTCAGGAGGGAGGGAGCAGAGGGCAAATGTGGGAGCCCTTCATTGCTCTGACCTGAGTGGTCCAGCCGGAGGCCTGGTGGGAACAAGGTCTTTCCCAGGGGCGTCCAGCTTGGAGTGGGCCATGGCTCCCCTTGCCAAGAACTATTCACCCAAGCCTCCCACCACAGATCACCAGTGGGACATGACGGTGTCAAATTTCCTGAACTAGTACACGTCCACAGAACAAATTGGGGCTGAAGACTGGAGTAGCCCACCCTGGCGCTGGCAAACTTCTTAACCATAACTGCTGTTGTCTTGCCTTCCTACTAGCAGGCAGTTCCCTGAGAGTGGCTCCAACATGAATCGTGTTCGCCCTCACACTGCGACGTCTTAGCAGGACCAGGCTGCGCCTGGCTGAGTACTGGGTGGTTTATCTGCATCAGCTCACGTGATCACCCCTGCGCCCTGAGGGGCTGGTGCCGTCCTCGGCCACAGTGTACGGATGAGGGAACAGGCACAGTAGTTTGCCTGAAGTCCCACAGCAGGGCCCGTCTCGGGGCTTCCTGGAAAGCCCCCTCCTCTTTTTAAGCCTCAGTCTGCTTATCTCTAAACTCTGGGCCCTGGGGTTCTGGGGCTGATCTGTCATTCGTTGATGGCCAGTTGAGGGGTCTCGGGCACCCAGGAACCTCCAGCTAGGACCTTTGGGGTTTTGAGGCTGCTGGGAGTTGAGCGGTCCCAGAATCTGATTTCTATAGCTGCAGCCAATCTGGGGGATACCACCAAGCGGCTTCTTCTCCCAAAGGTTTTCTTCACGGCTGCGCAAGGAGGGAGGGAGGCTGCTTGGTGTCTGCTCCGAGTAGCTGGTCTGCACTTCCGCCACGGTTGTCGGGGCCGCTCTGCAGCCCGTTTCCCAGTGTCTGTGGCACAAGCTTGGCTCTCAAGGCCAGGCCCCGCGCCCTGTAACTTACGCCCCCCCAGCTTGGCAGGCACCGCCGCCCATGGGGCATTGACACCTGGTCTGGGGAGCCGCAGGCCCTGGTCTGGCTGCCCGGCTGGGGGCAGCTGCCTGAGCTGTTCTCCCAACCCTACCCCAAGGCGAGGTAGAGGAGGTGACAGGAGGGCCCACATCCATGCTCAGATCCCCATGGAACCTCCAGCCCCCAGGACCTACATCGTCCCATAGTCAGCAGGTGTCCTGGGAGGGTCCCCAGGGTCCCCTGGTTCCACCCACTGTGGAAGAGGAGTGGAGGCTGGATAGAAGGGAAGGGGCAGCTGGGAGGAGGCAGGAGTGCTGGGGGATGCCCCACATCTCAGAACTGGCTGACCTGCTTTCGAACCCTGGTCCTGGCTCTGTGAGGGGATATGGAAGGTGCCCAGCAGGTCTGGTGCACAGGACAGGCCCAGCAGGGCCACCAGCCTCTTTCCAGGCTGTCGCCCGTCTCAGGGTCATCGTCCTGATAGCTCACGCTTTGTTCGAGTACTAAGTGGCCTGTACCTATTAGCTCATTTCATCTCGCAACAACCCTAAGAAGTAGGTACTATTGCTGTCGTCATTCTGTGTTTGAGGAAACTGAGGTACAGACAGGCCTATTTATGGTGTGTATTTTCTTCTGTTGGAGAGGTTGCCTTTGCAGAGAGACGTGTGTGTGCGCGTGCGTGTGTGTACCCCTGTGTGCCCCTGTGTGTGGGAGGGGTGGTTGGGATCCTGCACTCGCGAGCTGTTAGGGTCTGCTGGTCAGCTGGTGGAAACCCCAGCCCAGGGAAGGCCGGGTGCTGCCTTGGTCAAGCAGTGGTCACTGGCAGAGCTGGCCTCACCTGGGCCTCACCCGGCCCTCCTGGGTCCTTTCCTGCTATTGTTCCTTGGGTTTGGGGAGTTGGCATTTTAGGGACAGGTGCTTCTCCTTTGGGGAAGGCTCCACCCGCTGCCTCCACTTTAGGGAAAAAGTGGCCCCCCCTATGCAGGGGTGACAGCTGGGGACCCCCAAGTCCCAGGCGATATGCCCTGTACTTTGTGTCTCTTTGGAGATGCTGCCTGAGGTCTGCTGTGCTGGATTTTGCCCCCGGGCCGGGTGGGGCGGTCTCTGATGCTTGTTCCCCCAGGATCACATACCCCACTCAACTCCCTGCCCCGGAAGCCCGAGGTAATCCACCTGCCAGCCCCAACCTTGATTTCTCAAACTCCTTTTAACTTTAGCAAGTGGATAGAGGGAGTATTGCCTTGTCCCGGGTTCAGATTCTGTCACTTGCACTCTGGGTAGCTTTGGCCAAGTCCTGTTTCTTCTCTGAGCCTCGGTTTTCTTACCTGTAAAGTGGGCTACTATAAGGAGCAGTGGGCAAGAGGGAATGGGGAGCCTCTGGCAAACTGTCAAGTCTGGGCACATGGTTCTGGGGTCGTCCCCAGACTCACTGGGGCTGGCCGAAATGAACCCCAGCCGGGCCCAGCCCCCACCTGCTCCCAGTCTGGCAGGAGCACCGTCTGTGGGCCCACGCGGACGGTGTGTGCACACAACTATGCATGCCCGTGTGCGTTATCGTCAGCCAGTAACAGTCTCTTTGACTGGCTGATTTTGTTTTACATGTTACCAAGCTTCTCCCAGTTCATTAGCACCACTCTTCCTAACCTCACCTGATTCTAAGAGTCACTTGGTGGTGGTGGTGGGGGGGGGGGGTTGGTTTAATAACCTTGAAGATTCAGAGTCAGGAGGTCTGGGGCGGGTCCAGGCATCTGGATTTTCAGCCAGAGTCCCAGGCAATGCCAATGCTCAGGCAGCCCGTGGTCATCCACCGGCTTGGCCCAGAGACTTCGGCAAGGAATGGTATCACAGATTTTGGAGACCACTTTACAGATGAAGAAACTGAGCTGTCTCAAGGAGAACTTTGAGCTCTGTCCAGGGTTGAAGTCTGAGCAAGAGCCCCGCACCTGGTGAATGGTGAGGTGACACAGGCCATAGGAGGAGAGAAGGGGGGGACATGGGGTGGACAGGAAGGGCTTTCTGGACGGATGACACTGGGCCAGGTCTTAAAGGTGGGTGGGATCCTCCTAAACATAAGGGAACCCACAAAACACAGCATTGAACGGGATAATGATGGAAAAAACGAGGAGGTCCCGAGACTCGGGCAGGACCGGAGGAGAGGTAAGGTGGCAGAGACTGGGGCCAGCGACAGTGTCAAGTACCATGAGCTTTGGATTCCAGGTGAAGAACTAGAGAGATGATTCTCCAAGCAGCTGGGAGCCACCATTAGTTCTTGAGCCGAAGGCGACATGGTGGGCAGTGGGATGGGCTAGAAACAAGCTTGGCTGGGCTAGGGGGCATGCCTCTAGGGAGTTTCCAGTGCTTGAGGTGGCCTCGTTTTGTGTCGCCGCATGGGTGACTGGCCGCATGGAGGCACCGTGCTCGTGGTGAACACGACCGGGCCTCAGGTGGAATTACAGTGGAAGGTGAAGGGAGGTGGAGGCCATCTGGGGGTTGCCCTGGGAGATGGTCTGTACAATGTAGAAACGTCCTCCTTCCCTCGAGCCCGCCCCACCCCCGGTATGGATTTTAATGCTGAATTTTCATCTAGCTGAGCCGTAGCTGCTATTAGGCATCATCTTGTAGCCTGAGAGTTGCCCCCGCTGCCGCACCACTATCTGCCAACCCGACGGGTCCAGCCAGGTTGGGAATAAGAGCTTTACTTTCAGCCTCTGGCGCCCACTGTGTCCCACTGGGTCAGGGGTGCTGGGAGCATCCCTGCCCTCCATCACCTCCCTCCGACCTCGCTTTTCCCTCCGAAACGAGGTTCCTTCAGTGCTGATGGCCCAGCTGTGAAAGAGGCTGGTGGCTCTTGTTCATCTGGTATGGGTCCAGGGCCTCAGTTTGCTCATCTAGAAAGTGGGCTTGCATTTGCATGCGCCGATACCCTAAGGCCCCCACTTCGTGCCTTGCAGTTTTTGTGCAGGATCCACGAGGAGCCTGCAGCAGTACCTGGCAAACCTTTAGGAGACCAAGGAGCATTCACTTCAAGGTCCGTTTTGGAACATGCTCAGGGAACACGTTGTTTCATGAAAAGTGATTTCCTGAAGGTTTAGGGCTCATCTATCAAAAGAGGGCGAAGCTTTGTAGAGTTTTGACCATTCCGGGGAACTGTGCTCAGTTGCCGGGGGACACAGCCCCTGTCCGGAGGGGATGTCCGGCTCACCCTTACTCTGTCGGCAGCCCCGCCCGGTCCTAGTGTCCGCCGCTGTCCTTGCTCTGTGTGCCGAGCCGAGGGGCCCTCGCAGCTCTGAGGTGGCACACGTTTACCCCGATGTTGAGTGTCTCCAGGGTTGTGAGCCCTAAAGCTTCTGTTTGACGAATATTGATAGTGCTGGGCCTTCTACTGGGTGTCAGGAAGCTGGCCCACAATTACAGTATGGGCTGCTGAGCATGGGGACAGAGGTGGTGTGACCCACGGAGCCCAAGGAAGGCACTGGGGAGTCCTCAGGGCCATTGTCCTAGGGGATCGCTTGAGGATTGCCTGTGCATTACTTGGGGAACAGTGTGCCAGGCTAGGAGGACAGAATGAGCCAAGGCATGGAGGCGTGAGAAAGCCTGGGGTGTGTGTGGTTTGGTAGCCCCTGGGGGGTCTCAGGTGGGCTTCAGATGGTGGAGGACACCTGAGACTTGACTTCCAGATAAATGGAGGAAATTCCAGGCAACAAGCCCCTTTGCTCTGAAAGGGGGCGCCGGCAGCAGACATTGCTATTTGATCATCACCGCTAAGTCTTGCTAAATCCCAACCTGCTTTGTTCCACAGGCAAACAACCCTTGAGCTAAATTTCTAAGTGAGGGTGAGGTATGGGTGCAGCTAGGAAGGAAGAAGGTCCTTCCTCATTGAGTAGAGACATGTTTAAAAGAGGAACCATAGCAGGGACCTTGTTTACATACATTTAATGAGTGAGGAGGCTTCACGCACTGTAGATGGGAGATTATGCCCATCTTACAGATGGTAATACTGAGGCTGAGAGAGGTGACTTTCCCAGGCCGTTTAGCGAAGAGTGCTTTAGCTGTTTCCATGGAGATGTGACTTCCGGCAGAGCCCTGGTGACAGAGTTGGAGGTGACTGGCTCTGAGTGGGTGTTGGGCCACAGGCGTGCCCTTAGCTGGCCTTGTCACTGAGGGCCTATCTCTCTCCAGTTTCTATAGAGCTAGGGAGGGGCCGCCCTGTTTGCTTTTCACTACCAGTAAGAGGAGAGTGGCTTCAAAGGGAAGTCTGAGGAAATGGAAACTGAGCTTTTCTTTTTTCTCATAGGTCTCTTTTTTTGTGACCTCCAGAAATAATCCTGGGTTCTACAGAGCCTGCCTCGGGACCATGGTCGACCCTACCCCACCCCCACTTCCGGCCAAACCAGGCTGAGGGCTGGGGTGGTGGGGAAGCCGACAGGAGGAGAGTGACAGGCTGTGGCTGGTGACTCAGTGCCAGGAGACCGTTGCCTGCTGACTCACTGCCCTGTGCACCAATACAGGCCCTTGAGGGCCCCCCTTAGACAGCATGGCGGCCCTCCCCTCTCTCCCTACTTCCTCCTTTAGCTAAGCTTTAGTTGTGACGGCATATGCTGGAAATCTCCCTAAGTGGCATTTGGGGGCTGAGCCGGCTCAGACAGAATCCATGAGGCCGGACTGTTCCTGAACTCTTGCGTCCTCCTGGAGTCCAGGCCCAGCCAGGCCGCGGGACCCAGCCGGGAGGGTGTCGGGGGCCTGCTCCTTGAAGCTCCTCTCATTCGCCCTTGACCAGATGCATCTGAACTTGTAGAATAATTTTGGGGCTACTTTGACAAAACGAGCCCCTCCCCTCTGCCTCTGGACATTAGCCCCTTGAGGGCAGGAAGGTGACTTTGAATCCCCCTGCAGTGGCCCTGGGCCAGCAGGGTAGTAGGTGCTCAGTTACCATGGGACAGTTGGGGCTTTTCCTGCCCACTCCCCCAGGTGAGTAAGTGCCTGACCCACTCCCCCAGGTTAGGATCAGAGGCTGACCCTGTTCTTCCCAAACCCATGGACTTCACCTATGCAGAGGTGAGGGTCCAGACTCAGTACACAAGGGTATGTTCTTCTCTGTGGCACTGGTGGTGTGGCCCTTGGCCACGGGGAAGGAGGTCCCGCCACCCATCCTTGGCTGATCCCTCTTTATAAAGAACAGCAGCCTCCTTCAGCCAGTCCTGCAGGTACTTGCTCAGCACATGACGAAGGGGCTGGGTGGCTCTGGGGTCCCCGGGATAAGGACTCAGGGTTCCCAGGCCCCCACTGGAGAGTCCCCATTAGCAACAGCTTACAGGGAAAAGCCTGGCATGGGTCCTCGAATCCCCCTCCAGGGTGGAAGGGAGAAGTTGGCCAGACAGTCAGAAAAAGTCAGGGGCTGGAGCCACACGGTGGAGTCCTCACTGAGCACGAAACTCTCCAGGGGCTCCCACCAGCCTCTGGCTAAATACAGCTTTTAATCCTGGCCTCCAGACCCGGCCTCCTCTCTAGGTCACCCCATGCCCTGTTTCCCTTTGCTCTCCGTCCCACACTGGCCTTCTCTCTGTTCCTTTACCAGGGCCAGTGTGGCCCTCTTGGTACACACCATTCCCTGCTCTGAGAACACCATTCCCCCAGTTGTTTGCCACACAGACCTCAGTTTCTGTGTGGTTGAAAGCACGGACCCTGAAGCCCATTGCCTGGGCTCAGATCCTAGCTGTGTGGCTTTGGGCAAGTGGCTTCCCTTCTCTGGGCCTCCTTCCTTCATCCAGGCTGCTGAGAAGAATAAAGAAATTGCTGCTCAGGGCCAGGCCTGCCCCCACAGTGAAACCTTACCTCCTCAGAGGGGCCTCACTGGCTCCTGGATCCCTGTCACCTACATCTCATCCCACTTGGTTGTCTTCTGCATGCTGGTCCTATCTTGTAAATATTTACCTCCCCTGGGGGCTCACCTCCCTGCCCCTGGTTCCTAGACCAGCTCCTGGCACCTAGTAGGGTAGCTTCTCAGTAAGTGTTTATTCAGTAGTCCCTGCTTGCCAGAGCTGCCCTTGCTCTATTTTTGACCCTGGACATCCGAGGTGCAAAGGGGCAGTACTTGGCCCACGTGACCCAGTGGAACCGGAACTAGGCCCAGCCTTTTGACCCCTAGTCCATTGCCCTTTGCCCTGACTCATTGGCCTGCTTGGCCGGTGCTCTGCCCAGGGCGCCTCTGTGTTGTGCATGGTGGGTGCCCTGCTTGCC